>NC_059201.1:6055519-6078019 GCF_020615455.1 Coregonus clupeaformis
TTTTCTTTTTTCCTGGCTAGGTTTAGGTTGTTTAGAAGTTGGTGCTGTTCCCTCTGAGAGAGCTGCAGCTGGTTCACAGCTGTGAATCATGATACTACTACACACACTCCTCCTCATCTGCTCTATCCATCCATCCCTCCCTCCTTCCCTCTTCTCCTCTCCCCTATTTCCTCTCCATCTCCTCCTTAAATGGAGTTCTAAGAGATGTTTGTGGTTTGGGGCATTGCTAACCTGATAGGCGACAGAGCTCTGCTACACACACACAGAGAAGAAGAGGGAAGAGAAGAAAGTGGAAAGAGGGAGGAGAAGAGAGGAGGGTGAAGGTAAGGAAAGTGGAGCGAGGGAGGAGAGAATGTAGAAGGAGAGTGTCAGGAGAGGAGATTGGAGGTAAGGAGTGAGGGTGGAGATGGAGGAGAGGGTGGAGGTAAGGAGAGGGAGGAGAGGTAGGAGAGGGTGGAGGTAAGGAGAGATGGAGGGTGGAGGTAAGGTGATGGAGGAGAGGGTGGAGGTAAGGAGAGGTGGAGGTAAGGATATTCAGGAGAGGGTGGAGGTAAGGAGAGATGGAGGGTGGAGGTATGGTGATGGAGGAGAGGGTGGAGGTAAGGAGAGGTGGAGGTAAGGAGATTCAGGAGAGGGTGGAGGTAAGGAGAGATGGAGGGTGGAGGTAAGGAGATGGAGGAGAGGGTGGAGGTAAGGAAAGTGTAGTTAGGGAGGAGAGGAGAGGGTGGAGGTAAGGAGAGGGGGAGGAGAGGGATGAGAGGGTGGAGGTAAGGAGAGATGGAGGGTGGAGGTAAGGAGAGGGGGAGGAGAGGGAGGAAAGGGTGGAGGTAAGGAGAGATGGAGGGTGGAGGTAAGGAGATGGAGGAGAGGGAGGAGAGGGTGGAGGTAAGGAGTGATATCGAGGGGAGGGTGGAGGGTGGAGGTAAGGAGAGGGAGGAGAGGGTGGAGGTTAGAGTTGCAAAGGGAGGGTATATTACTGGAAACTTTCAAAGTTTACCAGTAAATTACCAGAACATTATTTTACTATGTCAATATGTCTTTGTGGTCAATGTTTCGGCGTCAAACTGGTGGTAGTTATGAAAAAGTCAATAGTTGGAAGAGTTGCAAAGTTAATTGAAAATAATGCCATTGTTGATTAACCTCTTAAGGATCTGACCCTTTTTTCAATTTTCACCTAAAATGGCATACACAAATCTAACTGCCTGTAGCTCAGGACCTGAAGCAAGGATATGCATATTCTTGATACCATTTGAAAGGAAACACTTTGACGTTTGTGGAAATGTGAAATTAATGTAGGAGAATATAACACATTAGATCTGGTAAAATATAATACAAACAAAAAAACATGCGTTTTCTATTAATTTTTTTGTTCCATCATCTTTAAAATGCAAGAGAAAGGCCACAATATAATATTGCAGTTTAGGCGCAATTTAGATTTTGGCAACTAGATGTTAGCAATGTGTGTGCAAAGTTTCAGATTGATCCAGTGAAGCATTGCAATACTGGACTACAGAATGTATCAAACCAGTTGCCGTGATACATTTTTGTTGTTGTTGTGCACTCTCCTCAAACAATAGCATGGTATTTTTTCACTGTAATAGCTACTGTAAATTGGACAGCACAGTTAGATTAACAAGAATTTAAGCTTTCTGCCCATATAAGACATGTCTATGCCCTGGAAAGTTTGCTGTTACTTACAACAGTCATGCTAATCACATTAGCGCACGTTAGCTCAACCGTCCCATATACGGGACACCGATCCCGTAGAGGTTAAATGCTTTTTCATTAAATAGTCTATTTTCTCTTGAACCATATGGTCTATTTACTAGAAACTCATGTACAATATGGACACAGATATACAAGATGACAGTGGTGTGAAGTACTTAAGTAAAAACTTTAAAGTACTACTTAAGTAGCTTTTTTGGGTATCTGTACTTTACCTGACTGTTTATATTTCTAACAACTTTTACTTTTACTTCACTACATTCCTAAAGAAAATATTGTACTTTTTACTCCATACATTTTTCCTGACAACCCAAAGTACTCGTTAAATTTTGAATGCTTGGCAGGACAAGAAAATTATGAAATTCACCCGCTTATCAAGAGAACACATTTACATTTTAATCATTTAGCAGACGCTCTTATCCTGAGCGACTTACAGTTAGTGAGTGCATTAATTTTTTTTCATTTTTCATTTTTTTTTCATACTGCCCCCCGTGGGAATCGAACCCACAACCCTGGCGTTGCAAACGCCATGCTCTACTAACCGAGCTACATCCCTGCCGGCCAATCCCTACTGCCTATGGTCTGGCAGACTCACTAAACAGAAATGCATCTTTGTAAATGATGTCTGAGTGTTGGAGTGTGCCCCTGGCTATCCGTAAATGTTTAAAACAAGAAAATGGTGCCGTCTGCTTTGCTTAATATAAGGAATTTGAAATGATTCATACTTTTACTTCTACTTTTGATACTTAAATATATTTTAGCAATTACATGTACTTTTGATACATAAGTATATTTAAAACCAAATACTTTTAGACTTTTACTCAAGTACTATTTTACTGGGTGACATTAACTTTTACTTGAGTAACTTTCTATTAAGGTATCTATACTTTTACTCAAGTATGACAATTGGGTACTTTTCCACCACTGCAAAATGAATATTATATATGAATATAATTGTTTTAAGTTATTCAAGTATATATTTCCAAAGTTACGATAGATTCCATAGAGTTCCTGTTAATTGTCAAAATTACTTTGATAAACTACCGGTAGCTTTACAACCCTAGTGGAGGTGCTATTGAGGAGTAGAGAGGGAGGAGAGGAGAGGGAGGAAAGGGGAGGAGAGGGAGGAGAGGAGAGGAAGGAGAGGAAGGAGAGGGGAGGGAGGAAAGGAGAGGGAGGAGAGGGGGGAGGAGAGGAAGGAGAGGGGAGGAGAGGGGAGGGAGGAAAGGAGAGGGAGGAGAGGAGAGGGAGGAGAGGAAGGAGAGGGGAGGAGAGGAGAGGGAGGAGAGGAGAGGGAGGAAAGGGGAGGAGAGGGAGGAGAGGAGAGGGAGGAGAGGAAGGAGAGGAAAGGAGAGGGAGGAGAGGAGGGGGAGGAGAGGAGAGGGAGGAGAGGGAGGAGAGGGGGGAGAGGGGGAGAGGAGGGGGAGGAGAGGAGAGGGAGGAGAGGGAGGAGAGGAGGGGGAGGAGAGGGGGAGAGGAGGGAGAGGAGAGGAGAGGAGAGGGAGGGAGGAGAGGCAGGAGAGGGAGGAGAGGGGAGGAGAGGCAGGAGATGGAGGAGAGGAGAGGAGAGGAGAGGGATAAGAGGAGAGGAGAGGAGGGAGAGGAGAGGAGAGGGGAGGGAGGAGAGGGACAGAGAGGGAGGAGAGGAGGGGGAGGAAAGGGAGGAGAGGAGAGGGAGGAGAGGAAGGAGAGGGGAGGGAGGAAAGGAGAGGGAGGAGAGGATGGGGAGGAGAGGAGAGGGGAGGGAGGAAAGGAGAGGGAGGAGAGGAAGGAGAGGGGAGGAGAGGAGAGGGAGGAGAGGAGAGGAGAGGAGAGGGAGGAAAGGGGAGGAGAGGGAGGAGAGGAGAGGGAGGAGAGGAAGGAGAGGGAGGGAGGAAAGGAGAGGGAGGAGAGGAGGGGGAGGAGAGGAAGGCGAGGGGAGGAGAGGGGAGGGAGGAAAGGAGAGGGAGGAGAGGAAGGAGAGGGGAGGAGAGGAGAGGGAGGAGAGGAGAGGGAGGAAAGGGGAGGAGAGGGAGGAGAGGAGAGGGAGGAGAGGGAGGAGAGGGGAGGAAAGGAGAGGGAGGAGGGGTAGGAGAGGAGAGGGAGGAGAGGAGAGGGAGGAGAGGGAGGAGAGGAGGGGGAGGAGAGGGGGAGGAGAGGGGGGAGAGGAGGGAGAGGAGAGGAGAGGAGAGGGAGGAAAGGGGGAGAGGAGAGGGGAGGGAGGAGAGGGAGGAGAGGGGAGGAGAGGCAGGAGAGGGAGGAGAGGAGAGGAGAGGAGAGGAGAGGAGAGGAGAGGAGAGGAGAGGGATAAGAGGAGAGGAGAGGGAGGAGAGGAGGGAGAGGAGAGGAGAGGGGAGGGAGGAGAGGGACAGAGGGGGAGGAGAGGAGGGAGAGGAGAGGAGAGGGGGAGGGAGGAGAGGGACAGAGAGGGAGGGGAGGGACAGAGAGGGAGGGGAGGGAGGAGAGGCAGGAGAGGGAGGAGAGGAGAGGGGGGAGAGGAGGGAGAGGAGAGGGAGGAGAGGAGAGGGAGGAGAGGAGAGGACAGGGAGGAGAGGAGAGGGGAGGGAGGAGAGGGATAAGAGGAGAGGAGAGGGAGGGGAGGGTAACATGAAACCACAGGTATGTGTAAGATGGTGGGTGGGTTGCCTTAAGAGAGGGAGGGAGAGGAAAAGAGAGGGAATGCAGCGGGAGTGAGTAAAGGATGGAGAGATGGGGAGTAGAGATGGTAGAGATGGATAAAAGGAGGGAAGGGAAAACCTCCACAAAATGTTCAGTCGCTACTGTACTGCTACAGTCTCTGTAGGGGAGGAGAGGTGAGGGAGGAGAGGGGGAGAGGAGGGGGGAGGAGAGGAGAGGGAGGAGAGGGAGGAGAGGGAGGGGGAGGAGAGGGGGAGAGGGGGGAGGAGAGGGGGGAGAGGAGGGAGAGGAGAGGAGAGGAGAGGAGAGGAGAGGAGAGAGAGGGAGAGGGAGGAGAGGCAGGAGAGGGAGGAGAGGGGAGGAGAGGCAGGAGATGGAGGAGAGGAGAGGAGAGGAGAGGAGAGGAGAGGAGAGGAGAGGAGAGGAGAGGGATAAGAGGAGAGGAGAGGGAGGAGAGGAGGGAGAGGAGAGGAGAGGGGAGGGAGGAGAGGGACAGAGAGGGAGGAGAGGAGGGGGGAGGAAAGGGGAGGAGAGGGAGGAGAGGAGAGGGAGGAGAGAGGAAGGAGAGGGGAGGGAGGAAAGGAGAGGGAGGAGAGGGAGGGGGGAGGAGAGGAGAGGGGGAGGGAGGAAAGGAGAGGGAGGAGAGGAGAGGGAGGAGAGGAAGGAGAGGGAGGAGAGGGGGGGGAGAGGGAGGAAAGGAGAGGGAGGAGAGGAAGGAGAGGGGAGGGAGGAAAGGAGAGGGAGGAGAGGAAGGGGAGGAGGGGAAGGCGAGGGAGGAGAGGGGGAGGGAGGAAAGGAGAGGGAGGAGAGGAGAGGGAGGAGAGGAAGGAGAGGGGAGGAGAGGAGAGGGAGGAGAGGAGAGGGAGGAAAGGGGAGGGAGAGTGAGGAGAGGAGAGGGAGGAGAGGGAAGGAGAGGGGGAGGAAAGGAGAGGGAGGAGAGGAGGGGGTAGGAGAGGAGAGGGAGGGAGAGGGAGGAGAGGGGGGAGAGGAGGGGGGAGGAGAGGGAGGAGAGGGAGGAGAGGAGGGGAGGAGAGGGGGAGGAGAGGGGGGAGAGGAGAGGAGAGGAGAGGAGAGGGAGGAAAGGGGGTAGAGGAGAGGGGAGGGAGGAGAGGCAGGAGAGGGAGGAGAGGGGGAGGAGAGGCAGGAGAGGAGAGGAGAGGAGAGGAGAGGAGAGGGATAAGAGGAGAGGAGAGAGGAGAGGGAGGAGAGGAGGGAGAGGAGAGGAGAGGGAGGGAGGAGAGGGAAAGAGGGAGGAGAGGAGGGGGAGGAAAGGGGGAGGAGAGGGAGGAGAGGAGAGGGAGGGAGAGGGAAGGAGAGGGGAGGGAGGAAAGGAGAGGGAGGAGAGGAGGGGGAGGAGAGGAGAGGGGGAGGGAGGAAAGGAGAGGGAGGGAGAGGAGAGGGAGGAGAGGGAGGGAGAGGGAGGGAGAGGAGGGGAGAGGGAGGAAAGGAGAGGGAGGAGAGGAAGGAGAGGGGAGGGAGGAAAGAGAGGGAGGAGGGAAGGGGAGGAGAGGAAGGCGAGGGGAGGAGAGGGGAGGGAGGAAAGGAGAGGGAGGAGAGGAGAGGGAGGAGAGGAAGGAGAGGGGAGGAGAGGAGAGGGAGGAGAGGAGAGGGAGGAAAGGGGAGGAGAGGGAGGAGAGGAGAGGGAGGAGAGGAAGGAGAGGGGGAGGAAAGGAGAGGGAGGAGAGGAGGGGGTAGGAGAGGAGAGGGAGGAGAGGGAGGAGAGGGGGGAGAGGGGGGGGGAGGAGAGGGAGGAGAGGGAGGAGAGGAGGGGGGAGGAGAGGGGGAGAGGAGGGAGAGGAGAGGAGAGGAGAGGAGAGGGAGGAAAGGGGGTAGAGGAGAGGGGAGGGAGGAGAGGCAGGAGAGGGAGGAGAGGGGAGGAGAGGCAGGAGAGGGAGAGAGGAGAGGAGAGAGGAGAGGAGAGGAGAGAGGAGAGGAGAGGAGAGGGATAAGAGGAGAGGAGAGGAGAGGGAGGAGAGGAGGGAGAGGAGAGGAGAGGGGAGGGAGGAGAGGGACAGAGAGGGAGGAGAGGAGGGAGAGGAGAGGAGAGGGGAGGGAGGAGAGGGAGAGAGGGAGGGGAGGGACAGAGAGGGAGGGGAGGGGGGAGAGGCAGGAGAGGGAGGAGGGGGAGGAGAGGAGAGGGAGGAGAGAGGGGGAGAGGAGGGAGAGGAGAGGGAGAGAGGAGAGGGGAGGGAGGAGAGGCAGGAGAGGGAGGAGGGGGAGGAGAGGCAGGAGAGGGAGGAGAGGAGAGGAGAGGAGAGGAGAGGAGAGGGATAGGAGGAGAGGAAAGGGAGGAGAGGAGGGAGAGGAGAGGGAGAGGGAGGGAGGAGAGGGACAGAGGGGGGAGGAGAGGAGGGAGAGGAGAGGAGAGGGGAGGGAGGAGAGGGACAGAGAGGGAGGGGAGGGACAGAGAGGGAGGGGAGGGAGGAGAGGCAGGAGAGGGAGGAGAGGAGAGGGAGGAGAGGGGGAGAGGAGGGAGAGGAGAGGGAGGAGAGGAGAGGGAGGAGAGGAGAGGACAGGGAGGAGAGGAGAGGGGAGGGAGGAGAGGGATAAGAGGAGAGGAGAGGGAGGGGAGGGTAACATGAAACCACAGGTATGTGTAAGATGGTGGGTGGGTTGCCTTAAGAGAGGGAGGGAGAGGAAAAGAGAGGGAATGCAGCGGGAGTGAGTAAAGGATGGAGAGATGGGGAGTAGAGATGGTAGAGATGGATAAAAGGAGGGAAGGGAAAACCTCCACAAAATGTTCAGTCGCTACTGTACTGCTACAGTCTCTCTGTAGGGGAGGAGAGGTGAGGGAGGAGAGGGGGGAGAGGAGGGGGAGGAGAGGAGAGGGAGGAGAGGGAGGAGAGGAGGGGGAGGAGAGGGGGGAGAGGGGGGAGGAGAGGGGGGAGAGGAGGGAGAGGAGAGGAGAGGAGAGGAGAGGAGAGGAGAGGAGAGGAGAGGAGAGGAGAGGGAGGAGAGGCAGGAGAGGGAGGAGAGGGGAGGAGAGGCAGGAGATGGAGGAGAGGAGAGGAGAGGAGAGGAGAGGAGAGGAGAGGAGAGGAGAGGAGAGGAGAGGAGAGGGATAAGAGGAGAGGAGAGGGAGGAGAGGGAGGAGGGAGAGGAGAGGGAGAGGGGAGGGAGGAGAGGGACAGAGAGGGAGGAGAGGAGGGGGGAGGAAAGGGGGAGGAGAGGGAGGAGAGGAGAGGGAGGAGAGGAAGGAGAGGGGAGGGAGGAAAGGAGAGGGAGGAGAGGAGGGGGGAGGAGAGGAGAGGGGGAGGGAGGAAAGGAGAGGGAGGAGAGGAGAGGGAGGAGGGAAGGAGAGGGAGGAGAGGAGGGGAGAGGGAGGAAAGGAGAGGGAGGAGAGGAAGGAGAGGGGAGGGAGGAAAGGAGAGGGAGGAGAGGAAGGGGGAGGAGAGGAAGGCGAGGGGAGGAGAGGGGAGGGAGGAAAGAGAGGGAGGAGGGAGAGGGAGGGAGGAAGGAGAGGGGAGGAGAGGAGAGGGAGGAGAGGAGAGGGAGGAAAGGGGAGGAGAGGGAGGAGAGGAGAGGGAGGAGAGGAAGGAGAGGGGAGGAAAGGAGAGGGAGGAGAGGAGGGGTAGGAGAGGAGAGAGGGAGGAGAGGGGGGAGAGGGGGGGGAGGAGAGGGAGGAGAGGGAGGAGAGGAGGGGGGAGGAGAGGGGGAGGAGAGGAGGGAGAGGAGAGGAGAGGAGAGGAGAGGGAGGAAAGGGGTAGAGGAGAGGGGAGGGAGGAGAGGCAGGAGAGGGAGGAGAGGGGAGGAGAGGCAGGAGAGGGAGGAGAGGAGAGGAGAGGAGAGGAGAGGAGAGGGATAAGAGGAGAGGAGAGGAGAGGGAGGAGAGGAGGGAGAGGAGAGGAGAGGGGAGGGAGGAGAGGGACAGAGAGGGAGGAGAGGAGGGAGAGGAGAGGAGAGGGGAGGGAGGAGAGGGACAGAGAGGGAGGGGAGGGACAGAGAGGGAGGGGAGGGAGGAGAGGCGGAGAGGGAGGAGAGGGAGGAGAGGAGAGGGGGGAGAGGAGGGAGAGGAGAGGGAGGAGAGGAGAGGGAGGAGAGGGGAGAGGACAGGGAGGGAGAGGAGAGGGGAGGGAGGAGAGGGATAAGAGGAGAGGAGAGGGAGGGGAGGGTAACATGAAACCACAGGTATGTGTAAGATGGTGGGTGGGTTGCCTTAAGAGAGGGAGGGAGAGGAAAAGAGAGGGAATGCAGCGGGAGTGAGTAAAGGATGGAGAGATGGGGAGTAGAGATGGTAGAGATGGATAAAAGAGGGAAGGGAAAACCTCCACAAAATGTTCAGTCGCTACTGTACTGCTACAGTCTCTCTGTAGGGGGAGGAGAGGGTGAGGGAGGAGAGGGGAGGAGAGGCAGGAGATGGAGGAGAGGAGAGGAGAGGAGAGGAGAGGAGAGGAGAGGAGAGGAGAGGAGAGGAGAGGAGAGGAGAGGAGAGGGATAAGAGGAGAGGAGAGGAGGGAGAGGAGAGGAGAGGGGAGGGAGGAGAGGGACAGAGAGGGAGGAGAGGAGGGGGAGGAAAGGGGAGGAGAGGGAGAGGAGGAGAGGGAGGAGAGGAAGGAGAGGGGAGGGAGGAAAGGAGAGGGAGGAGAGGAGGGGGAGGAGAGGAGAGGGGAGGGAGGAAAGGAGAGGGAGGAGAGGAGAGGGAGGAGAGGAAGGAGAGGGGAGGAGAGGAGAGGGAGGAGAGGAGGGGAGAGGGAGGAAAGGGGAGGAGAGGGAGGAAAGGGGAGGAGAGGGAGGAGAGGAAGGAGAGGGGAGGGAGGAAAGGAGAGGGAGGAGAGGAGGGGGGGGGAGAGGAAGGCGAGGGGAGGAGAGGGGAGGGAGGAAAGGAGAGGGAGGAGAGGAAGGAGAGGGGAGGAAAGGAGAGGGAGGAGAGGAGGGGTAGGAGAGGAGAGGGAGGAGAGGGAGGAGAGGGGGGGGGGAGAGGAGGGGGAGGAGAGGAGAGGGAGGAGAGGGAGGAGAGGAGGGGGGAGGAGAGGGGGGGAGGAGAGGGGGGAGAGGAGGGAAGGAGAGGGAGGAGAGGGGGGAGGAGAGGGGGGAGAGGAGGGAGAGGAGAGGAGAGGAGAGGGATGAAAGGGGTAGAGGAGAGGGGAGGGAGGAGAGGCAGGAGAGGGAGGAGAGGGGAGGAGAGGCAGGAGAGGGAGGAGAGGAGAGGAGAGGAGAGGAGAGGGATAAGAGGAGAGGAGAGAGAGGGAGGAGAGGAGGGAGAGGAGAGGAGAGGGGAGGGAGGAGAGGGACAGAGAGGGAGGAGAGGAGGGAGAGGAGAGGGAGAGGGGAGGGAGGAGAGGGACAGAGAGGGAGGGGAGGGACAGAGAGGGAGGGGAGGGAGGAGAGGCAGGAGAGGGAGGAGAGGAGAGGGGGAGAGGAGGGAGAGGAGAGGGAGGAGAGGAGAGGGAGGAGAGGAGAGGACAGGGAGGAGAGGAGAGGGGAGGAGGAGAGGGATAAGAGGAGAGGAGAGGGAGGGGAGGGTAACACGAAACCACAGGTATGTGTAAGATGGTGGGTGGGTTGACCTTAAGAGAGGGAGGGAGAGGAAAAGAGAGGGAATGCAGCGGAGTGAGTAAAGGATGGAGAGATGGGGAGTAGAGATGGTAGAGATGGATAAAAGGAGGGAAGGGAAAACCTCCACAAAATGTTCAGTCGCTACTGTACTGCTACAGTCTCTCTCTCTCTCTCTCTCTCTCTCTCTCTCTCTCTCTCTCTCTCTCTCTCTCTCTCTCGCTCTGTCTCTCTCTATCTCTCTCTCTGTCTCTCTCACTCTGTATCTCTCACTCACTCTCTCTGAATCTCTCACTCTCTCTCTCTGTATCTCTCCCTCTCTCTCTGTATCTCTCACTTTCTCTCTGTCTCTCTCTCTCTGTCTCTCTCCCTCTATCTCCCTCGCTCTCTGTATCTGTCTCTCTCTCTCTGTATCTCTCTCTGTATCTCTCTCTCTCCCTCTCTCTCTGTCTCTGTCTCTCTCTCTCTCTCTCTGTATCTCTCTGTATCTCTCTCTCTCTCTCTCTCTCTCTCTCTCTCTCTACTCTCTCTCTCTCTCTCTCTCTCTCTCTCTCTCTGTACAGTGCTACTGTGTTAACCAATTACCAAGCCTGATGTTTTAACCACGCTGTACTCCTATCCACCTTCCAGAAGTGACAGGTGTGTGTTGCAGGGTTTCGGTGTTCTAAAGGTGTATGTTGCAGTTTGTGTTGTATCTGTGTTGCAGTGTGTGTAAGTGTTGTGTTGTGTGTGTGCTGCGCAGTGCTTAATTTGTATATTGGGAACCAAAGGTGAACTTGATAGGGGGTGACCTGGGGGGCTCTGAGGTACCGGAACTAAATTTAAAAAACATCGCATTTACGTTGTGGAAAAGAGCAGTACAGTCGAGGCACTTGCAGAAGTTGTACACATTTTCTGTAGCTTAGGGTCCACATTTTTTGGGGCATTTTATAAATGCATTAATGCCATTCTACGTCATTTTACATGACTAGAGACTTTAGCAGAATATGTTTTAATGCCGCACAAACGATTGAAATGACAGGCTACTTTGACACTGACAAACTGAGAATCTGAGATGCATAAAAACAACCTTGTCTTGAATCCATCAATAGCCTGGGCCTAGGTGTGTGGAGAAACACATATTGTACAATATGAGGAGGAAATTATAGTCCTAAAAAGCTTTCCAGTTTCACTGACTCACCCAAAGATGCGCAGCTCACTCACCAGTGTTGGCCGATGCGCTCGTGCCAAAAGCCTCTCTCTCGTTTGACTTTGTAAAACAATGCTGTCGCTCAATAGGCCTATTTGGAAGTTGATAAAATATTTTGGTAGCCTGCAGATGATTCTTCTCTTTTTAGCAGGAGCCATTTGCTTTCCAACCTTTGTTTTTCCACGATTGTACAGTATTTGAAATATTGCGATAGGCCTGTTTTGGCTGCATGCTGTTTACTGACAGATTTGCTGTGTGTTCCCGACTGTAGGCCATATACCTTGTGATTGGGCTACACACAATCCACAGCTAGGCTATTTTTTTTAAATACGCTATTGATCCTCTGTGGCTAAATTATAGGCCTACTCCTGGTGTAGTATTCTGAATTATTTAATTTATTTCTGAACAGACAGCAGTAATTCTATTTATCTATTATAATATATAATTATATATAATTATATTTATTTATAGTGCAGAGCTGGAGAGATGAGAGTTGCAGGCTCATGTCTATCAGAGTAGAGATAGGGAGAGAGATCATAGAAGGTGAATCTCATTCTAGTTCTGTGAGCAATACAGGCAGGCTTCTCTCTCACCAACGGCCACGCGTTGTTCTCAAACAGAATACAATGTTGCGCAGACAGTGCACGTCCTCAATGTTCTCAAACAGGGCACGTCCTCAAAGCATGCGCAGACCAGCTGGCAATTTTTTTTTCACTGACATTTTCAATCTCTCCTCGTCCCAGTCTGTAATCACAACATGTTTCAAGCTGACCACCATTGTCCCTGTTCCCAAGAGCTCCAAGGTAACCTGCCTAAATGACTATCGCCCTCTAGTAGTCACATCTGTAATGATGAAGTGCTTTGAAATTACCGTTTTTTCCCCAACTGCTTACACACGTTTTCAAAACGATGTCTCCTTTTTTTCAAAACTCTACACACAATTCCCAAAAACTGCACACACAAAATGCAAAATGCCTCACATCTCCTTCAAAATGTAACACTGCATTCAAAATGCCATAAACACATGTCAGAATGAAGCATTTGCATCAAATGGCAAACACTTCGTTCATAATAGTACATTTTTGGATATACCATGTAAACACGGTTGTTCTAAATCTAAAGCTCTTTGGTCTTTCATAGGCTTATATCTACATTTCAATACAATGTTCTACAGTGAAAGTAATCTGCTGAGAGGGGTAACAAGTACACTGTAAACACCAATGCAATGTAGAAACAGAAAATATTTATTAGGCCAAACATTACTGTTGTATACAGTAGCATACAACAAAACCATAAACATATGTAAACCAAAAGTATATTCTTTAGAATACAGTAAAGAACACAAATGTGTGTGTGGGGTCCCGGGGGGGCAGTCCAGGAATTGGTAGGGGGGGGCAGTCACCAGTGCTAAGCTACGCTTCATCTCTTCTCCGGGCTGGGTCTGGCCACAACACTTCGTCCACATCACAAGATACGTTTTCTCTTGCCAAACATCGAGGGAAGTATCTCCTAGCATTGCGTATCCAACCTTGGACAGAGGCAACCTCTATGTCCCCACATGCGTCCTCCATTGCCAGGAGAAGCAGCATGCGGGCATAGGGTTGGCGATCAAACACTTTCCAGCGCCAGGCTGAGAAGAATTCCTCTATGGGATTTAGAAAGGTGAATATGGGGGTAGGTACAAAACTACAAATTGTGGATGGGTGGCAAACCAGTTTTGGACCAGAACAGCCCAGTGAAAACTAACATTGTCCCATATAACCACAAATCTAGCAGGCTCCTGATCTGGATCAGGGACAAGCATTGTGTAAATTGCATCCAGAAAAGTGAGCATATGGCCGGTGTTGTACGGACCCAGTGTGGCTTTGTGATGGAGGACCCCGTTTTGAGTGATGGCAGCACACATAGTTATATTACCCCCACGCTGTCCAGGGACATTGGTAATTGCCCTCTGCCCTATTACATTTCTTCCACGGTGCTTGGTTTTGGTGAGGTTGAAGCCAACCTCATCCATATAAATAAATTCATGGCGAATTACATGGGCATCCATCTCCAATACTCTGTAACAGACAAAATGATATACAGATGAGTAAATATGGTATGTCTGAAGTACTGGAAGTAGCGTTGCATACATACCTCTACAAAGTCATGTCGCAGATTCTTGACTCTGTCAGAGTTTCTCTCAAATGGCACCTTGTAAAGTTGTTTCATCGTCACTTGGTGCCGCTGGAGGATGTGTTGTATGGTCGACAGGCTTACAGCATTGATGTTGTTACAGTTTTTCTCGATTGTTTACACACATTTTCTGAAAGCATGCCTCATATTCTCAGAACTCTACACACAAATAAAAAAACACACACACAATGGGCAAAAGCCCTCAATTCTCCAGCAAAATGAAACTTTACATTCAAAACAATGTTATTTTTTATCAAAATGGTATTTTGTTTTCAAATGACACACACAAACCATCATATGAATAGACATTTATAAGAACCAGTTGAACACTGATGTGCTCAATGTAAAACACTATGATGAATGGAAAACACTTCTTCTCCATTCATCATAATGACTTAGGCCTTTTTTTGGTTCAGTGTTGCCATTACTACAGACAGTACATAAGTGTGTTGTAAAATATTTGAGAATATTGTTTTTATACTCAGAACACACAAATACACGATAACAAATATATTTCATTTTTCCCACAAAAACAATGTACACAGTGTACATCCCATTCCCAACCAACACAAAGTTGCACATACAGTGGTCTACATACAAAACAGAAGAATTTAATGTATACAGTTACAGTAAATAAATAAAAAATATGCTGCATCCTCTCTTCTGTTGCGGTCTGGCCACAGCACCTCATCCACATCACAAGCAATATTTTCCCTGGCCAAGCAACGGGGGAAATATCGCCTAGCATGGCGATTCCAGCCATGAAAAGCATCAGCTGCTATATCTCCACATGCGTCTTCCATAGCTTGGAGAAGAGGTATACGCGTTTGTGGATTTCGGTCATACACTTTCCATCTCCAGGCAGATAAAAATTCCTCAATAGGATTGAGGAATGGAGAATATGGAGGGAGATAAACAACTAAAAAGCGTGGGTGGGCAGTGAACCAGTTACGAACCAGAGCAGCCCTGTGGAAACTTACGTTGTCCCAAATGACAACGTACCTGAGCTGCTCTGGGCCATCTACCTGATCTGTGAGGTTGAATCCAACCTCATCAATGAAGATGAACTGGTGCTCCACTGCAGCCACCTCTAGCTCAAGGACTCTCTGAAACACACATGACAATATCAGAAATAGACATGGAGTGGTCACTATAGTGAAGCACAATCATTATGATTACAAGACTGAAATATGTATAATTTATACAGTGTTGAGAGTATGCATCAATTGTGGGATTGTATAGGACTCACTTGCACATAGTTATGTCGCAATTCTTTGACTGAATTGCGTTCAAATGGCACCCTGTAGACCTGCTTCATCCTGAGATTATTTCTGCGCAAGACACGGTCCAGTGTTGATAAGCTTACCCTATCAATATTTTGAAATATCTCATTGTTTTCTATCATTTTTCTTTGTATTTGCCATAATGTTATGGCGTTATTTTCTATGTTCATGATTTCAGTTTCCTGTTCAGGAGACAGAACACGTTCCCGACCACCTTGTGTTGGTAATCTTTCAGTTCTGCCAAACAAATAGTAAAATGCTGTAAATACAAAGTAGAAATACATTTCACAAATACTTGAAACATACTTTATTTTTTACAGTCCTACAGAACAGTCCACAGGCAATACTGTACTACTGTACTCATTGAGTACTGTATTGATATGCAGTACTGCAATTTTCTAGTGAGAGTAGATTTCTTACCTATTCTCATTTCGAAATGTCCGGATGATGGATGCTACAGTGTACCTGCTCAAATTTGGCTGTACTCTTTTCCCAGCCTCCCTCATTGTTAGACCATGGTTGACCACATGATCAACCAAAGTGGCTCGGATCTCATCAGAGATTACGGTCCTTGGCCTTCCTCGTCCTCGTCCTCGTCCTCGTCCTCGTCCTCGTCCTCCCCGTCCTCCTCCTCTTACTCTCACTCCTCTGGCTCTGCCTCTGTTTCCAATGTTGGCATCCATTGATCCAAAACAGAAGAGCTCACCTGTTGCCCTTTTATGCTAAAGCTCTGATTGCTAATTGTAAAACTGTGTGACGGGTGTTTGCCCATGTGATGAGTCAGTGTGCATATTTGAATGGCAGTGTGTTCATTGTGAAAACAAGAGATTTTCTGCATGAAAATTGTGCCAAATGCAAAGATTTGTGTGTAGTGTTTTGAAAAAAGTGTGTTGTAGAACTGCAATTTGAGTGTAAAGCAGGAATTGTGCTTGTAGTTTAGCAGAATTGGTTCAGGGGGTTGGTGCATGAGTTACATGTTGTGGTCATTGTGTCTCAAGTACCAGTATTTGTGTGTAAACAATTGAGAAAAACTGTAAATATGGTGTCATTATTCAGGATATGCTCTCGAATCCTAATTGCATTGTTGGCCAAAACCATATCTTTAATTGCAGTCTCTTGTACATCTGTAAACAAGCGTCCTCGTCCTCCATGATGTCTTTGCCTTTCCACTCTGTACAGAATTCAAACACAGTATGTGTTCAGCATAGGAACTGTAAACAATGTACAAAAACAGGTAGTACAGCATGATAACCAACCTCATTCATTCAATGCAGTGCAGTAAATGGATGGCTTAGAGTTACAAATGTTTATGCAATACTATGCAGTCATACGTATTTTACAGTACATTACTATAATGCTAAAATAGTCATTAGATAGTTGCATACCTGTTCTCATTTCTGAAGGTTCGAAATATGGACGCCACTGTAAATCGACTCAAGTTGGGCTGGACTCTCAGTCCAGCCTCTCTCATGGTCAAACCGTGGTTGATCACATGACCAACAAGTGGTGCCCTAATCTCATCAGAGATGGCTCTCCTTCCTTCTCTTCTTTGCCCTCTTCCTCTTCCTCTTCCTCTTCCAACTCTTCGTCTTTGAATTTGTCCTCGTTGTTGTCCCCTGCCTCTCCCTCCTACTCCTCTTGCTCTCTTGTCCATTGTTGGCATCCATTGTTCAAAACAGGTAATCTGACATTTGACCTATTTATAGGCCTATACTACAGTAAAGCAGTGATTGGTTAGTGATTAGTTAAGCAATTAGTGTTTGCACATGTGAGGAGTGTGTGTGTGACCTAGTGAATAAGTGTAGCATTTTGATTGGTTGTGTTTGGAAAAGGAAAGCAAGTCACTTCCTGTTAGATTTTTGTGTTTTAGGTAGAGAATTGTGTGCAGTGTTTTGAAAAAAGTGTTTTATGCAATTGACAACTGAGTCAAAGGCTGAGAAATAGCTTATGGTTTTGGAGATTTGGTGTGTAGTTTTGCACTTTGAGTGAGAGGTTTCAAAAATTGTGTGACATGAAAAGATTTTGTGTGTAAGCAGTTGGAAAAAACTGTAACTGCATGACACACATCAACAGCATCATCCCAGACACCCTGGACACACACTCCAATTTGCATACCGCACCAACACATCCACAAATGACACAATCTCAATTGCACTTGACACTGCCCTCTCCCACCTGGACAAAAGGGGAAATAAAAATGTGAGAAATGTTGTTTGTAGACTACAGCTCAGCGTTCAACACCATAGTCCCCTCCAAGCTCACCACCAAGCTGGGTACCCTGGGACTGAACACCTCCCTCTGCAACTGGATCCTGGACTCGGCTGACGGGCCGACCCCAGGCGGTGTGAGGGTGGGTAACAACACATCCGCCACTCTGACCCTCAACACGGGGGTCACATCAAGGCTGTGTGCTTAGAGTCCTCCTGTACTCCCTGTTCAGCTACGACTGCGTGGACACGCACCACTCCAACACCATCATCAAGTTTGCTGACGACACGACAGCGGTAGGCCTGATCACCGACAACAATGAGGCAGCCTATAGGGAGGAGGTCAGAGACTTGGCAGTGTGGTGCCATGACAACAACCTCTCCCTCAACGTCAGCAAGACCAGAAAGGAGAAAATAGGAGAAAGAGGGGACGCCCCCATCCACATCGACGTTACGGTAGTGGAGTCGAGAGCTTAAAATGCCTTGGCGTCCACATCACTAAGGACTTAACATAGTCCACACCTACCCACACAGTCGTAAAGAGGGCACCACAGTGCCTCATCCCCCTAAGAAGGATGAAAAGATTTGGCATGGGCCATCGAATCCTGAAGAAGTTCTACAGCTGCACCATCGAGAGCATCTTGACTGGCTGCATCACCGCTTGGTATGGCAAATGCACCACCCTCAACCGTAAAGCGCTACAGAGGGTGGTGCAGACAGACCAGTACATCACTGTGGCCGAGCTCCCTGCCATCCAGGACCTCTATACCAGGCGGTGTCAGAGGAAGGCCCAAAATATTGCCAAAGATTCCAGCCACCCAAGTCATAGACTGTTCACTCTGCTACCATCCGGCAAAGGATACAGGAGTATCAGCTCTCAGACCAACAGGCTCCAAGACAGCTTCTACCCCCAAGCCATAAGACTGCTAAATAGCCAGACTGCTAAATAGTTAATAATGGTTACCTGGACTATCTGTACCACAGGAGGTTGGTGGGACCTTAATTGGGGAGGACGGGCTCATGGTAATGGCTGGAGCGGATTAAGTGGAATGGTATCAAATACATCAAACACATGGTTTCCATGTGTTTGATGCCATTCCATTTGCTCCGTTCCACCCATTATTATGAACCGTCCTCCCCTCAGCAGCCTCCTTTGATCTGCACTGACCCTATCTTGCACTGACTCTATGCATACTCACGAGACTATATATATACATTATATACACACTCACACACTACACTGACACTCTCACACAAAACCCATAACACATAACACACACGCATACCGACACAACACAAACACACATACACAAACTTTTACACTCATCATACAGATGTAGGATCTTAATTTGAGCCAGTATGTTACAGCAGAAAAATTATCCTGCAGCAACAGGAAATGTGAATTATTATGTGGATTATAATAAATTGTGATTTTTTTGTAGGGGTTGATACATTTTTCATTAGGGCAAATCAAGTCTGACATTTTAAAGTGGAAATTACAAACTTTAGAAGTCTTTGTAAACCTTGAATACTCTACAAGTTTGCATTTCCTGCTGTGCAATTCTCAGCAACAAAAGAGTGATCAAATTAAGATCCTACATCTGTATGCTGCTGCTAATCTTTACTCTTATTATTATCTATCCTGATGCCTAGTCACTTTACCCTGCCTTCATGTACATATATTTGATCTGGTACTGGTACTCCCTGTATATAGCTCCACATTGATCTGGTACTGGTACTCTCTGTATATAGCTCCACATTGATCTGGTACTGGTACTCCCTGTATATAGCTCCACATTGATCTGGTACTGGTACTTCCTGTATATAGCTCCACATTGATCTGGTACTGGTACTTCCTGTATATAGCTCCACATTGATCTGGTACTGGTACTCCTGTATATAGCTCCACATTGATCTGGTACTGGTACTTCCTGTATATAGCTCCACATTGATCTGGTACTGGTACTCCCTGTATATAGCTCCACATTGATCTGGTACTGGTACTTCCTGTATATAGCTCCACATTGATCTGGTACTGGTACTCCCTGTATATAGCTCCACATTGATCTGGTACTGGTACTTCCTGTATATAGCTCCACATTGATCTGGTACTGGTACTTCCTGTATATAGCTCCACATTGATCTGGTACTGGTACTTCCTGTATATAGCTCCACATTGATCTGGTACTAGTACTTCCTGTATATAACTCCACATTGATCTGGTACTAGTACTTCCTGTATATAGCTCCATTCTTGTGTATTTTATTCCTCTTGTGTTACTATTTTTCTTTGTATGATTATTGTTTGACTCTGCATCGCTGGGAAGGGCTTGTAAGCAAGCATTTCACGGTTAAATCTACCCGTTGTATTCGGCGCATGTGATTTGATTTTGACCAAGCCCGGGCCGGCCCAACCCAAATCAATTCTTAGAATATCATGAATGGGCTGAAAATCTACGTTTTCACATTCTGTATTTTTAGGCGGCAGGGGGGAGTGGGGGGCAAGATAATTAACGAGAAGGCAACTCAAATTAACTTTGATCGTTTGATTAGAACTTTTACATTGCAAACAGTGTAAAAAAAAAAGTCATGCCACAAGAGGTACCGGATACTGACAAATCGGTTCCGGAACGAAACAGTCCAAAACTTAGAGGTGCCGGATCCTGTTGCGGCTCAAATTAAGCACTGGTGCCGGCAGTGTGCTTAAAGGTGTTGAGCATCATTTGATCTGTCATCAGTCACTCAGTCTCTGTATCAACAAGGGATCAACGTTTCAGTCTGACAGTTATCCAGGGCCAAAATCAGCTGCCTGTAGACTACCAGCCTAGTTAACATGGATACGGTCGTCGTCGTCTCTCTCTCTCTGGATAAGAGCGTCTGCTAAATGACGTAAATCTAGATCTCTCACAGTTTAATTGTTTACATGGATACAGTCATATATATGCCCTTTTAGCAAACACTTTTATCCAATGCAATTTTTACATGTTATATTTAAGTCATTTAGCAGACGCTCTTATCCAGAGCAACTTACAGTTAGTGAGTGCATACATTTTCATACTTTTTTTTCTCATACTGCCCCCCCCGTGGGAATTGAACCCACAACCCTGGCGTTGCAAACACCATGCTCTACCAACTGAGCTACACGGGGCCTACACAGTACAGTGAGTTCATAAATGTGTTGTATGTGTATGTAATCCCTGCAGGATTTGAACCCACCACCTTGGCATTGCTACCGCCACTCTCTTACCAACTGAGTCACACAGGACCACACAGGACCACACATAGTCAAACAGGCACAGAGATCAAATAGATGGAATACTTGTACAGGCAGATGCTCATAGATTTGTACAGTAATAGCCTCATGTTTCTAATTTGTTTGCCAGACTCCAAATGCAGTATTGATAATCTACTAGCTACAACGTTTCCTCTTGGATATTTATTTTTTTCACCAGTAAATTGTTTACTGTGTGTGTTGTGTGACGCTGGTGCAGCAGGGTTAGTACATACACTGTATGGCAGGGTTCTTCAATTCCGGTCCTGGAGGGCCGCAAAAACACCTCTGTTTTTCATCCTCTCCTTCTAATCAGGGGCTAATTCAGACCTGGGACACCAGGTGAGTGCAATTAACTACCAGGTAGAAATAAAAAAAACAATAGTGTTTCGGCCCTCCAGGACCGGAATTAAAGAACCCTGCTGTATGGTTTTAGTACATGACAGTGTATATGGGTTTAAACTAGCTTACAAAAATTCCTTTCACAAAAAACCTTTAGAATTTTTGACCAGTATAGTGTTAAAGTACTTCGGTGGCTGGACTGTCCAGCTGGACTTATACAGTACAGTGATGTCTCCACACTGGCCTTTAGTCATGTGGGCCTCCTGTAGCTCAGTTGGTAGAGCATGGCGCTTGCAACGCCAGGGCTGTGGGTTCGATTCCCACGGGGGGGGCCAGTATGAAAAATGTATGCACTCACTAACTGTAAGTCGCTCTGGATAAGAGCGTCTGCTAAATGACGTAAATGTATATAGACACTGATTGGCCCCCATTACACCAGCTGACAGGAATTCAGAAAGGGAGTGGCCAAAGGCGAGAGGGGCTGAGAGGGGGGAGGAGGAGGAGGAGGGAGGAGGAGGAGGAGGAGGAGGAGGGTATGAGTTGGGCGTTACAAAAACAAGGCAGATTTTTAAAACAAAGTTTACCACTGAAGGAAAACAACAGGATTGGAAAAGTCAGGTAGGGAGAGAGGGAGAAAGAAAAAAATAGGTCGAATATTGCTGTGGTTGGCTAGGCCCCAAGTCCTCTCTCTTTCGCCCTCCTTGCCCCTCTCCCTCCCTCTTTTCCTCTCCCTTCTCGCTCTCTCTCCCTGCATCCTTCCCTCCCTCCATTCCCTCCTTCCCTTCCTCCCTCCCTCCATCCATTCCTTCTCTCTCTTGCCTTAACACAACAGAATCCCCCACAAGCTCCGCCACATCAGGAACGGCTGGCTACATTAGCTGCTATTATCGTCTTCCAAGTCATAACAGCCTGAGAACACCCACCTTGCCTGCTGTCTCAGCCCACAGCCCAGAGAGGGAGTGATGGAGGGAGGGAGGGAGGGGGAGGGGTAGAGAGGTCGCTGGGGAACAGAGAGAGAGACAGAGAGAGACAGAAAGAGACAGAGAGAGAGAGACAGAGAGAGAGAGAGAGAGAGAGAGAGAGAGAGAGAGAGAGAGAGAGAGAGAGAGAGAGAGAGAGAGAGAGAGAGAGAGAGAGAGAGAGCGAGAGAGAGAGAAAGAGAGAGAGAGCGAGAGAGAGAGAGAGAAATACTTCCAGATGACTGTTTATGTCCCGTTCCAAAGATATGCTTTAGTTTTATTCAGCAGTTTTATGTTGATCTGTCTGCACCGATAGATACTTATAGATACATATAGACACTGTATATAGATACATATAGATATACATTGGTTATCACTTTGGAAATAAGTATTTTCATCACTTTCATGTGGGATTGCAAATATACATCTTGTCAATGTATGTTTTATTTGCAACCCCAAAAATAAGATTAAATTCACCTCACATTTTCTCCCAAATAGGAATGAAAGAGACTTACTTAATAATCCTCTTCATTCCAGGAGGAACATTGGGCCTGAATGAGACAGAGGAATGGGGTAGAAGGCAGTTTTAACATGGGACTGGTCATAAACTCCCCCTTTTACGGGTGTGTGAGAGTGAGAGCTAGTTTAGCGTAGCCCTGGTGGCGGAGCAGTCTGAGAGAGCAGGGCTGTATTATATCTGGGTTGTTCTTTGTGAAGAGGCGAAATCACTGACCTGTGGAAGCTAAGCTATGCTGCTAGCTTGTTCTCTGTCCTCCCTGGGGACGTTTCACAAAGGAGGAGCTGCTATGGGGATATATAGGACACACACACAGTCACACACACACAAACACGCACACACACACAAACACACATACACAAACACACACAGTCACACACAAACACGCACACACACACACAAACACACACACACACACAAACACACACACACAGACACACATGTTAATACTATTGTAATTATTTGTACTATAGCCTATTTATTGCCTTACCTCCATAACTTGCTACATTTGCACACACTGTATATATATTTTCTGTTGTATTTTTGACTTTATGTTTTTTACCCCATATGTAACTCTGTGTTGTTTTTATCGCACTGCTTTGCTTTATCTTGGCCAGGTCGCAGTTGTAAATGAGAACTTGTTCTCAACTGGCTTACCTGATTAAATAAAGGTGAAATTTAAAAAAAATAAACATAAACACACACACACAAACACACAGACACA
>NC_059201.1:6085519-6130519 GCF_020615455.1 Coregonus clupeaformis
AGGGAAATATGTGTCTCTAATATGGTCTTACATTTGGCAGGAGGTTAGGAAGTGCAGCTCAGTTTCCACCTCATTTTGTGGGCAGTGTGCACATAGCCTGTCTTCTCTTGAGAGCCAGGTCTGCCTACGGCGGCCTTTCTCAATAGCAAGGCTATGCTCACTGAGTCTGTACATAGTCAAAGCTTTCCTTAAGTTTTGGTCAGTCTCGCTCTCTGTCTCCCTCCCCTTTGTCCCTTTCACTCCCTCTCTCCCTCTCTGTCTGACTGAGTGCAGGGTAACCTCCCTCTCTCCTCTCTCTCTCCCTCTCTCTCTTTCCCTCTAACTCTCTCTCTCTATCCCTCTCCCTCTCTCTCTCGTAGTTGGTTGTGTAACTGTACTGTCAGGTCCTGATATCTTTATCTTGCTGTGTGTCTCTGTGTGTCTCTGTGTCTATCTGTATGTCTCTGTATGTCTCTGTGTGTCTCTGTATGTCTCTGTGTGTCTCTGTGTGTCTATGTGTCTATCTGTATGTCTCTGTGTGTCTCTGTGTGTATCTGTGTGTCTCTGTGTGTCTCTGTGTCTATGTATGTCTCTGTGTCTATCTGTATGTCTCTGTGTCTCTGTGTGTCTCTGTGTCTCTGTGTGTCTATGTGTGTCTCTGTGTCTATCTGCATGTCTCTGTGTGTCTCTGTGTGTCTCTGTATGTCTGTGTGTCTCCGTGTCTCTCTGTATGTCTGTGTGTCTCTGTGTGTATCTGTGTGTCTCTGTGTGTCTCTGTGTCTATCTGTATGTCTCTGTATGTCTCTGTGTGTCTCTGTGTCTATCTGTATGTCTCTGTATGTCTCTGTGTCTCTGTGTGTCTCTGTATGTCTCTGTGTGTCTCTGTGTCTCTCTGTATGTCTGTGTGTCTCTGTGTGTCTCTGTGTGTCTCTGTGTCTATCTGTATGTCTCTGTATGTATCTGTGTGTCTCTGTGTCTATCTGTATGTCTCTGTGTCTCTGTGTGTCTCTGTATGTCTCTGTGTGTCTCTGTGTCTCTCTGTATGTCTGTGTGTCTCTGTGTGTCTCTGTGTGTCTCTGTGTTTATCTGTATGTCTCTATGTCTCTGTGTCTCTCTGTATGTCTGTGTGTCTCTGTATGTCTCTGTGTCTGTCTGTCTGTCTGTCTGTCTGTCTGTGTGTCTCTGTGTGTCTCTGTGTGTCTCTGTATGTCTCTGTGTGTCTCTGTGTGTTTCTGTATGTATCTGTATGTCTCTGTGTCTCTCTGTGTGTCTCTGTATGTCTCTGTTTGTCTGTATACTGTATGTATGTCTGTCTGCATATCTAGCCTTGCTCCATCAGGAAGGTCACCCTACAGTGATGTGTCATCGCTCCGCGCTCCACTCCACAACGGCCAGCCTCTGGACTGCAGGAACATGTACAACCCTATGACCCCTAACCCCATGACCCCTAACCCCAGGACCAACCCTAACTCTGGGGTCAACCCCATGGACCAGTACATGCGCCCCCCTCTGGCGCCCCCACTGCACAGCATGATGGGACACCGCGGTTTGAATCAGTCCTCCGATGGTGAGCCAGTCCTTTATTGTTTGTATTGTTGCAAAGCTACCGGTAATTTACCAAAGTTACCAAAATCTTCAGTAATTTTAGTAATTAAATCTATTGTAACTTTGGTAAATTATACTTGAATAACATTTAATAAATGTATTCATATATAGTATTGATTTATTATATCTGTGTCCATATTGTCCATGAGTTTCTAGTAGATAGCCCATATGGTTTAAGAGAAAACAGCCTAATTAATGAAAAAAGCATCTAATCAACAATGGCATTATTTTCAATTACTTACAACTCGTCCAACTGTTGACTTTTTTCACAAGTGCCACCAGTTTGACGCAAAAACATTGACAAGAAATACATATTGACATAGTAATATATATATTTTTTAAATAGATTGAATAAAGGATATTTCATTCTAAAACCCTCATATTAAAAACCAATGGTATTCAATAAAATGATGGTTTATATTTAGGATGATGTTTAAAGCTTTGTCATTCTATTTTTTATTTTTTAATCATCTTATTGAATTATTTCAATAATTTTACATGTGATAAAGCCACACAAAGGGTCAGAGATGATTATAGACACCAGTGATAATCTGAAGTACCCAAAAGGGCCACTAGATGTCTTGTGATAGATTACATAAAATCCTTGAAAGATACCATTTTGGTAGTTTACTAGTAAACCTTGAAAGTTTCCAGTAACATACCCTCCCTTTGCAACCCTAATCATGTGACTAAATTCATGACCTTTAACCTCATTATAACTCTATCTCAATTAGTCTTTCCTCCAGTCCTCCACATTGAAGGAGAAATTCCAGGTCCCCTCCCCTCAGATCTTCTTCTCCCTCGTTTTGAGAAGGAGGTGAAGAGAGAGGATGCAAGGAATCAAGGAAAGATTAATTGAGAACGAGCCAGAAGAACCCTATCCATTAACCGTCTCCATGATACTCCTGCCCTTAAGCAGTCAGATTGGCCATGTCCTAAAGCAGTCAGATTGGCCATGTCCTGAAGCAGTCAGATTGGCCATGTCCTGAAGCCTCTAACAATGTGATCATTCTCCTTCTCTGTGTTTGTCCAGGTGGTAATAGCTCCACCTACTGTCAGAACAACCTCATGTCATCCCACTATGGCTTCCCCCATGGCCACGGATCAGACCATATGGGAGGCGGTAAGAAAATAACTGGGTCGTGTTCATTAGGCACCAAACGGAAGAAAACGGACTGAAACAGAGAGGGACTACCTGGACTTGTCCAATGAGAAATGCACATTTGGTTTTCTGCTGCAAAACGCTTTTTAAAAATAATTTGCAATCCCCTCCCTCTGCTACCCATCCCCCCCCCTCCCCCTCCCTGCTCCTTTCTCCCCCCAACCCCCACCCCCCTCTCTCCCTCCTCCCCCCTCCCTGCTCCTTTCTCCCCCCAACCCCTCACCTCTCCCCCTCTTCCTCCTGCTCCTCTCTCTCCCTCAGGCTCGCGGTTCTCCACGCCTCGCTCCATGCTGAAGCTGAGTAAGAAGCGTGCTCTGTCCATCTCTCCTCTGTCGGACGCCAGCATGGACCTCCACACGGTCATCAGGACTTCTCCTAACTCCCTGGTAGCATTTGTCAACTCACGCTGTGGACCCAATGGAGGCTCCTCCTACGGACATCTGTCTGTTGGTGCCATGAGGTTAGAACCCTACACTATACTAAACTATAGTACACTAAACTATACTATACTATACTATACTATACTACAGACCTAATGGAGCCAACTCCTATGGACATCTGTCTGTTGGTGCCATGAGGTCAGATCTCCAGAACACTTCCCATAGAACTGGAGCATGATAGGACTCAATAATAGACGTACTCTTTGGCTTCATAGTCACTTTGTATTGAAACATGAGTCATTTTGGAATTCATCAACGATCATCATCTTTATTCGATGTGGTCAGTGTTATATCCGTAGACGTTATGATGAATCAATATTTTATTATCTTTTCCCCATTCAGTTGAATGTGTGTCAGTAACTGTGATCTGTTTACAATAGCCATATGTTCTGTCTCCTGTACGGCAGTCCATCTATGGGTTACTCCAACTCAATGAACTACCAGTCCAGACAACAGGTCTCTATGTACGGTGGACACACCCCAGAACCCTGCCACGCCCCTCCCACCAGAATACCCCCACACAACCACCGACTCCACGCACCCAAACATGGACACGTAAGACTGTTTATGACTGTCTTCAGACACCTGCTACGGGCTCCACCTGATAGTGGCAGTTTTAAGACGAGACATACAGAGAAACAGAGAGGCGTTCTAAAACTACGGTATGTAGTTGAATGTAGTTCTGACGTGTCTCTCTGTGTAGCTGAAGACAGAGCCAGGGCTGGGCAGTGTGATGGATGGGATCAATATTAAGAGTCTGGAGGAGAGGTCCGAGGGAGACGTGGCTAGCCCTTCCTCCACTGGCACACAGGTAAGAAATGACACTACACACTCAACCACACAACACACACACACCACACATAACCACGGGTAACACTACACACTCACACACACACACAAACACACAAACACACACACTCAACCACACACAACACAGACATAACACACAGGTAACAACACTACATACTCAACTCTCAATCACAACTTTAAACATAGTATAATTTTTGCGAACAATTTAAGTGTGAGAGATGGTCATTGTGAGAGTCAGAGATTGTCTGTGTATGCATGTTATGTGGTGTTTTAACAACTGCTAGCCCTACATTACTTGATGTAATGCCATGTGAGAACCATTAACTTCCTGGTGTTGTTGAACCCTGACCTCTTGACCTGTACCCAGGATCCTCTGATGGGTCTGCTGGAGGGTCGGGAAGATCTGGATAGGGAGGAGAAACCGGAGCCAGAGGCCATCTACGAGACCAACTGCCACTGGGAGAGCTGCAGCAAGGAATTTGACACGCAGGAGCAGCTAGTGCACGTGAGTACATTAGGGACAGCGGAAGCTAGTGCACGTGAATAGGGACAGCAACAGCTAGTGCACGTGAATAGGGACAGTAGAAGCTAGTGCACGTGAATAGGGACAGTAGAAGCTCGTGCACGTGAATAGGGACAGTAGAAGCTAGTGCACGTGAATAGGGACAGTAGAAGCTAGTGCACGTGAATAGGGGCAGCAACAGCTAGTGCACATGACTATTGGGCCAGGACAGGAGGGTTTTCTGACCACGTGACTCGGCCTGGAAAAACATGGGGCCGACTCACTAGTTAGGGCCCAGAGTTTGTCCGGTCAGGTCATGAGGAAAAAGTATTGGCCTTACAGGTACATGAAAGATAGGAGGGGAGAAGAAAGGAAAGGAACCGTTGGTTTGAGACAGTCTGGAGTAGTGGTCTCTAACTCTCAGCCTGGAGTAGTGGTCTCTAACTCTCAGTCTGGAGTAGTGGTCTCTAACTCTCAGTCTGGAGTAGTGGTCTCTAACTCTCAGTCTGGAGTAGTGGTCTCTAACTCTGTCTGGAGTAGTGGTCTCTAACTCTGGTCCTGGAGTAGTGGTCTCTAACTCTCAGTCTGGAGTAGTGGTCTCTAACTCTGGTCCTGGAGTAGTGGTCTCTAACTCTCAGTCTGGAGTAGTGGTCTCTAACTCTCAGTCTGGAGTAGTGGTCTCTAACTCTCAGTCTGGAGTAGTGGTCTCTAACTCTCAGTCTGGAGTAGTGGTCTCTAACTCTCAGTCTGGAGTAGTGGTCTCTAACTCTCAGTCTGGAGTAGTGGTCTCTAACTCTCAGTCTGGAGTAGTGGTCTCTAACTCTGTCTGGAGTAGTGGTCTCTAACTCTGGTCCTGGAGTAGTGGTCTCTAACTCTCAGTCTGGAGTAGTGGTCTCTAACTCTCAGTCTGGAGTAGTGGTCTCTAACTCAGTCTGGAGTAGTGGTCTCTAACTCTGGTCCTGGAGTAGTGGTCTCTAACTCTCAGTCTGGAGTAGTGGTCTCTAACTCTCAGTCTGGAGTAGTGGTCTCTAACTCTGGTCCTGGAGTAGTGGTCTCTAACTCTCAGTCTGGAGTAGTGGTCTCTAACTCTGTCTGGAGTAGTGGTCTCTAACTCTGGTCCTGGAGTAGTGGTCTCTAACTCTCAGTCTGGAGTAGTGGTCTCTAACTCTCAGTCTGGAGTAGTGGTCTCTAACTCTCAGTCTGGAGTAGTGGTCTCTAACTCTCAGTCTGGAGTAGTGGTCTCTAACTCTGTCTGGAGTAGTGGTCTCTAACTCTGGTCCTGGAGTAGTGGTCTCTAACTCTCAGTCTGGAGTAGTGGTCTCTAACTCTGGTCCTGGAGTAGTGGTCTCTAACTCTCAGTCTGGAGTAGTGGTCTCTAACTCTCAGTCTGGAGTAGTGGTCTCTAACTCTGGTCCTGGAGTAGTGGTCTCTAACCCTCAGTCTGGAGTAGTGGTCTCTAACTCTCAGTCTGGAGTAGTGGTCTCTAACTCTCAGTCTGGAGTAGTGGTCTCTAACTCTCAGTCTGGAGTAGTAGTCTCTAACTCTCAGTCTGGAGTAGTGGTCTCTAACTCTCAGTCTGGAGTAGTGGTCTCTAACTCTCAGTCTGGAGTAGTGGTCTCTAACACTCAGTCTGGAGTAGTGGTCTCTAACTCTGGTCCTGGAGTAGTGGTCTCTAACCCTCAGTCTGGAGTAGTGGTCTCTAACTCTCAGTCTGGAGTAGTGGTCTCTAACTGTCAGTCTGGAGTAGTGGTCTCTAACTCTCAGTCTGGAGTAGTGGTCTCTAACTCTCAGTCTGGAGTAGTGGTCTCTAACTCTCAGCCTGGAGTAGTGGTCTCTAACTCTCAGTCTGGAGTAGTGGTCTCTAACTCTCAGTCTGGAGTAGTGGTCTCTAACTCTCAGTCTGGAGTAGTGGTCTCTAACTCTCAGTCTGGAGTAGTGGTCTCTAACTCTCAGTCTGGAGTAGTGGTCTCTAACTCTCAGTCTGGAGTAGTGGTCTCTAACTCTCAGTCTGGAGTAGTGGTCTCTAACTCTCAGTCTGGAGTAGTGGTCTCTAACTCTCAGTCTGGAGTAGTGGTCTCTAACTCTGGTCCTGGAGAGCCACACATAACACAGCATCTTGGAAGACTGAACACTCTCGACATTACAATGACCATGATAATAACATATCTCTCTCTTCCACAGCACATCAACAATGAGCACATCCACGGAGAGAAGAAGGAGTTTGTGTGCCACTGGCAGGAGTGTTCCAGGGAGCAGAGACCATTCAAAGCCCAGTACATGCTGGTGGTTCACATGCGCAGGCACACAGGAGAGAAACCACATAAGTGTACTGTGAGTATGCTACTGTCGCCTGATCTCTCTCTCTCTCAAACCGACCTTTGAAATGGATTGTTAAATGAATTTGAATACAGTTTAGAATGAATTTCAAAGATCAATTTGAGAGAGAGAGTTAAAGTACAGGTAGTATACTCACAGTGCATGTATGTGGCTTTAATGGAAATTCTCTACCTGACAGTGATTGAATCAGACCTTGGCTTTCAGTCTACATAATGTGTTTCAATTTGATGGGTGTTATAAAACATTGTGAATCTGTTTCAGTTTGAGGGTTGTAATAAGATATCTGTTGTTTCAGTTTGAGGGCTGTAATAAGATGTCTGTTGTTTCAGTTTGAGGGCTGTAATAACATGTCTGTTGTTTAAATTTGAGGTGTTTAATACGATGTCTGTTGTTTTAGTTTGAGGGCTGTAATAAGATGTTTCTGTTGTTTCAGTTTGAGGTGTTTAATAAGATGTCTGTTGTTTTAGTTTGAGGGCTGTAATAATATGTTTAAGTTGTTTCAGCTTGAGGGCTGTAATAAAATGTATGTTGTTTCAGTTTGAGGGCAGTAATAAGATGACTGTTGTTTCAGTTTGAGGGCTGTAATAACATGTGTCTGTTGTTTCAGTCAAAGGATGTATGTAATGAGATGCCTGTTGTTTCAGTTTGAGGGCTGTAATAAGATGTCTGTTGTTTCAGTTTGAGGGCTGTAATAAGATGTCTGTTTTTTCAGTTTGAGGGCTGTAATAAGATGTCTGTTGTTTCAGTTTGAGGGCAGTAATAAGATGTCTGTTGTTTCAGTTTGAGGGCTGTAATAACATGTGTCTGTTGTTTCAGTCAAAGGATGTATGTAATGAGATGCCTGTTGTTTCAGTTTGAGGGCTGTAATAAGATGTCTGTTGTTTCAGTTTGAGGGCTGTAATAAGATGTCTGTTGTTTCAGTTTGAGGGCTGTAATAAGATGTCTGTTGTTTCAGTTTGAGGGCTGTAATAAGATGTCTGTTGTTTCAGTTTGAGGGCTGTAATAAGATGTCTGTTTTTTCAGTTTGAGGACTGTATTAGGATGTATTTTCTTTCAGTTTGAGGGCTGTAATAACATGTTTCATTTGTTCCAGTTTGAGTGCTGTAATTAGATATCTGTTTAAGTTTGAGGGCTGTAATAACATGTCTGTTGTTTCAGTTTGAGGGCTGTTGTTTCAGTTTGAGGGCTGTAATAAGATGTCTGTTCTTTCATTTTGAGGGCTGTAATAAGATGTCTGTTGTTTCAGTTTGAGGGCTGTAATAAGATGTCTGTTGTTCTGGTTTGAGGGCTGTAATAACACATTTCAGTTGTTTCAGTTTGAGGGCTGTATTAGGATGTATTTTCTTTCAGTTTGAGGGCTGTAATAACATGTTTCATTTGTTCCAGTTTGAGTGCTGTAATTAGATATCTGTTTCAGTTTGAGGGCTGTAATAACATGTCTGTTGTTTCAGTTTGAGAGCTGTAATAACACAATTCAATTGTTTCAGTTTGAGGGCTGTAATAACATGTTTCATTTGTTCCAGTTTGAGTGCTGTAATTAGATATCTGTTTAAGTTTGAGGGCTGTAATAACACATTTCAGTTGTTCCAGTTTGAGTGCTGTAATTAGATATCTGTTTAAGTTTGAGGGCTGTAATAACACATTTCAGTTGTTTCAGTTTGAGGGCTGTAATAACACATTTCAGTTGTTTCAGTTTGAGGGCTGTAATAACACATTTCAGTTGTTTCAGTTTGAGGGCTGTAATAACATGTTTCAGTTGTTTCAGTTTGAGGGCTGTAATAACACATTTCAGTTGTTTCAGTTTGAGGGCTGTAATAACACATTTCAGTTGTTTCAGTTTGAGGGCTGTAATAACACATTTCAGTTGTTTCAGTTTGAGAGCTGTAATAACACATTTCAGTTGTTTCAGTTTGAGGGCTGTAATAACATGTTTCATTTGTTCCAGTTTGAGGGCTGTAATAACACATTTCAGTTGTTTCAGTTTGAGGACTGTAATAACACATTTCAGTTGTTTCAGTTTGAGGGCTGTAATAACACATTTCAGTTGTTTCAGTTTGAGGACTGTATTAGGATGTATTTTCTTTCAGTTTGAGGGCTGTAATAACACATTTCAGTTGTTTCAGTTTGAGGGCTGTAATAACACATTTCAGTTGTTTCAGTTTGAGGGCTGTAATAACACATTTCAGTTGTTTCAGTTTGAGAGCTGTAATAACACATTTCAGTTGTTTCAGTTTGAGGGCTGTAATAACATGTTTCATTTGTTCCAGTTTGAGGACTGTAATAACACATTTCAGTTGTTTCAGTTTGAGGACTGTAATAACACATTTCAGTTGTTTCAGTTTGAGGGCTGTAATAACACATTTCAGTTGTTTCAGTTTGAGGACTGTATTAGGATGTATTTTCTTTCAGTTTGAGGGCTGTAATAACACATTTCAGTTGTTTCAGTTTGAGGGCTGTAATAACACATTTCAGTTGTTTCAGTTTGAGGGCTGTAATAACACATTTCAGTTGTTTCAGTTTGAGAGCTGTAATAACACATTTCAGTTGTTTCAGTTTGAGGGCTGTAATAACATGTTTCATTTGTTCCAGTTTGAGGGCTGTAATAACACATTTCAGTTGTTTCAGTTTGAGGACTGTAATAACACATTTCAGTTGTTTCAGTTTGAGGGCTGTAATAACACATTTCAGTTGTTTCAGTTTGAGGACTGTATTAGGATGTATTTTCTTTCAGTTTGAGGGCTGTAATAACATGTTTCATTTGTTCCAGTTTGAGTGCTGTAATTAGATATCTGTTTAAGTTTGAGGGCTGTAATAACATGTCTGTTGTTTCAGTTTGAGGGCTGTAATAAGATGTCTGTTGTTTCAGTTTGAGTGCTGTAATTAGATGTTTCTGTTGTTTCAGTTTGAGGGCTGTAATAAGATGTTTCTGTTGTTTCAGTTTGAGGGCTGTAATAAGATGTCTGTTGTTTCAGTTTGAGTGCTGTAATTAGATGTTTCTGTTGTTTCAGTTTGAGGGCTGTAATAAGATGCCTGTTTTTTCAGTTTGAGGGCTGGAATCACGTGTCTGTTGTTTCAGTTTGAGGGTTGTAATAAGATGTCAATTTTTTTCAGTTTGAGGACTGTGATAACACATTTCAGTTGTTTCAGTTTGAGGGCTGTATTAGGATGTATTTTCTTTCAGTTTGAGGGCTGTAATAACATGTTTCATTTGTTCCAGTTTGGGTGCTGTAATTAGATATCTGTTTCAGTTTGAGGGCTGTAATAACATGTCTGTTGTTTCAGTTTGAGGGCTGTAATAACATGTCTGTTGTTTCAGTTTGAGAGCTGTAATAACACAATTCAATTGTTTCAGTTTTAGGGCTGTAATAACATGTTTCATTTGTTCCAGTTTGAGGGCTGTAATAACACATTTCAGTTGTTTCAGTTTGAGGACTGTAATAACACATTTCAGTTGTTTCAGTTTGAGGGCTGTAATAACACATTTCAGTTGTTTCAGTTTGAGGACTGTATTAGGATGTATTTCCTTTCAGTTTGAGGGCTGTAATAACATGTTTCATTTGTTCCAGTTTGAGTGCTGTAATTAGATATCTGTTTAAGTTTGAGGGCTGTAATAACATGTCTGTTGTTTCAGTTTGAGGGCTGTTGTTTCAGTTTGAGGGCTGTAATAAGATGTCTGTTCTTTCATTTTGAGGGCTGTAATAAGATGTCTGTTGTTTCAGTTTGAGGGCTGTAATAAGATGTCTGTTGTTCTGGTTTGAGGGCTGTAATAACACATTTAAGTTGTTTCAGTTTGAGTGCTGTAATTAGATGTTTCTGTTGTTTCAGTTTGAGGGCTGTAATAAGATGTTTCTGTTGTTTCAGTTTGAGGGCTGTAATAAGATGTCTGTTGTTTCAGTTTGAGTGCTGTAATTAGATGTTTCTGTTGTTTCAGTTTGAGGGCTGTAATAAGATGCCTGTTTTTTCAGTTTGAGGGCTGGAATCACGTGTCTGTTGTTTCAGTTTGAGGGTTGTAATAAGATGTCAATTTTTTCAGTTTGAGGACTGTGATAACACATTTCAGTTGTTTCAGTTTGAGGGCTGTATTAGGATGTATTTTCTTTCAGTTTGAGGGCTGTAATAACATGTTTCATTTGTTCCAGTTTGGGTGCTGTAATTAGATATCTGTTTCAGTTTGAGGGCTGTAATAACATGTCTGTTGTTTCAGTTTGAGGGCTGTAATAACATGTCTGTTGTTTCAGTTTGAGAGCTGTAATAACACAATTCAATTGTTTCAGTTTGAGGGCTGTAATAACATGTTTCATTTGTTCCAGCTTGAGGGCTGTAATAACACATTTCAGTTGTTTCAGTTTGAGGACTGTAATAACACATTTCAGTTGTTTCAGTTTGAGGACTGTAATAACACATTTCAGTTGTTTCAGTTTGAGGGCTGTAATAACACATTTCAGTTGTTTCAGTTTGAGGACTGTATTAGGATGTATTTTCTTTCAGTTTGAGGGCTGTAATAACATGTTTCATTTGTTCCAGTTTGAGTGCTGTAATTAGATATCTGTTTAAGTTTGAGGGCTGTAATAACATGTCTGTTGTTTCAGTTTGAGGGCTGTTGTTTCAGTTTGAGGGCTGTAATAAGATGTCTGTTCTTTCATTTTGAGGGCTGTAATAAGATGTCTGTTGTTTCAGTTTGAGGGCTGTAATAAGATGTCTGTTGTTCTGGTTTGAGGGCTGTAATAACACATTTCAGTTGTTTCAGTTTGAGGACTGTATTAGGATGTATTTTCTTTCAGTTTGAGGGCTGTAATAACATGTTTCATTTGTTTCCAGTTTGAGTGCTGTAATTAGATATCTGTTTCAGTTTGAGGGCTGTAATAACATGTATGTTGTTTCAGTTTGAGGGCTGTAATAAGATGTCTGTTGTTTCAGTTTGAGGGCTGTAATAAGATGTCTGTTGTTTCAGTTTGAGGGCTGTAATAACATGTGTCTGTTGTTTCAGTCAAAGGATGTATGTAATGAGATGCCTGTTGTTTCAGTTTGAGGGCTGTAATAAGATGTTTCTGTTGTTTCAGTTTGAGTGCTGTAATCAGATATCTGTTTTAGTTTGAGGGCTGTAATAACATGTCTGTTGTTTCAGTTTGAGGGCTGTAATAAGATGTCTGTTGTTTCAGTTTGAGGGCTGTAATAAGATGTCTGTTGATTCAGTTTGAGGGCTGTAATAAGATGTCTGTTGTTTCATTTTGAGGGCTGTAATCACGTGTCTGTTGTTTCATTTTGAGGGCTGTAATCACGTGTCTGTTGTTTCAGTTTGAGGGTTGCAATAAGATGTCAATTTTTTCAGTTTGAGGGTTTTAATAAGATGTTTGTTTCAGTTTAATGCTGTAATAAGATATTTCATTTGTTCCAGTTTGAGTGCTGTAATTAGATATCTGTTTCAGTTTGAGGGCTGTAATAACATGTCTGTTGTTTCAGTTTGAGGGTTGTAATAAGATGTCTGTTGTTTAAGTTTGAGGGCTGTAATAAGATGTCTGTTGTTTAAGTTTGAGGGCTGTAATAACATGTCTGTTGTTTAAGTTTGAGGGTTGTAATAAGATGTCTGTTGTTTCAGTTTGAGGGCTGTAATAAGATGTCTGTTGTTTCAGTTTGAGGGCTGTAATAAGATGTCTGTTGTTTCAGTTTGAGCGCTGTAATTAGATGTTTCTGTTGTTTCAGTTTGAGGGCTGTAATAAGATGTTTCTGTTGTTTCAGTTTGAGGGCTGTAATAAGATGTCTGTTGTTTCAGTTTGAGTGCTGTAATTAGATGTTTCTGTTGTTTCAGTTTGAGGGCTGTAATAAGATGCCTGTTTTTTCAGTTTGAGGGCTGGAATCACGTGTCTGTTGTTTCAGTTTGAGGGTTGTAATAAGATGTCAATTTTTTCAGTTTGAGGACTGTGATAACACATTTCAGTTGTTTCAGTTTGAGGGCTGTATTAGGATGTATTTTCTTTCAGTTTGAGGGCTGTAATAACATGTTTCATTTGTTCCAGTTTGAGTGCTGTAATTAGATATCTGTTTCAGTTTGAGGGCTGTAATAACATGTCTGTTGTTTCAGTTTGAGGGCTGTAATAACATGTCTGTTGTTTCAGTTTGAGAGCTGTAATAACACAATTCAATTGTTTCAGTTTGAGGGCTGTAATAACATGTTTCATTTGTTCCAGTTTGAGGGCTGTAATAACACATTTCAGTTGTTTCAGTTTGAGGACTGTAATAACACATTTCAGTTGTTTCAGTTTGAGGACTGTAATAACATGTTTCAGTTGTTTCAGTTTGAGGACTGTAATAACACATTTCAGTTGTTTCAGTTTGAGGGCTGTAATAACATGTTTCATTTGTTCCAGTTTGAGTGCTGTAATTAGATATCTGTTTAAGTTTGAGGGCTGTAATAACATGTCTGTTGTTTCAGTTTGAGGGCTGTTGTTTCAGTTTGAGGGCTGTAATAAGATGTCTGTTCTTTCATTTTGAGGGCTGTAATAAGATGTCTGTTGTTTCAGTTTGAGGGCTGTAATAAGATGTCTGTTGTTCTGGTTTGAGGGCTGTAATAACACATTTCAGTTGTTTCAGTTTGAGGACTGTATTAGGATGTATTTTCTTTCAGTTTGAGGGCTGTAATAACATGTTTCATTTGTTCCAGTTTGAGTGCTGTAATTAGATATCTGTTTCAGTTTGAGGGCTGTAATAACATGTATGTTGTTTCAGTTTGAGGGCTGTAATAAGATGTCTGTTGTTTCAGTTTGAGGGCTGTAATAAGATGTCTGTTGTTTCAGTTTGAGGGCTGTAATAACATGTGTCTGTTGTTTCAGTCAAAGGATGTATGTAATGAGATGCCTGTTGTTTCAGTTTGAGGGCTGTAATAAGATGTTTCTGTTGTTTCAGTTTGAGTGCTGTAATCAGATATCTGTTTTAGTTTGAGGGCTGTAATAACATGTCTGTTGTTTCAGTTTGAGGGCTGTAATAAGATGTCTGTTGTTTCAGTTTGAGGGCTGTAATAAGATGTCTGTTGATTCAGTTTGAGGGCTGTAATAAGATGTCTGTTGTTTCATTTTGAGGGCTGTAATCACGTGTCTGTTGTTTCATTTTGAGGGCTGTAATCACGTGTCTGTTGTTTCAGTTTGAGGGTTGCAATAAGATGTCAATTTTTTCAGTTTGAGGGTTTTAATAAGATGTTTGTTTCAGTTTAATGCTGTAATAAGATATTTCATTTGTTCCAGTTTGAGTGCTGTAATTAGATATCTGTTTCAGTTTGAGGGCTGTAATAACATGTCTGTTGTTTCAGTTTGAGGGTTGTAATAAGATGTCTGTTGTTTAAGTTTGAGGGCTGTAATAAGATGTCTGTTGTTTAAGTTTGAGGGTTGTAATAAGATGTCTGTTGTTTAAGTTTGAGGGCTGTAATAAGATGTCTGTTGTTTAAGTTTGAGGGCTGTAATAACATGTCTGTTGTTTAAGTTTGAGGGTTGTAATAAGATGTCTGTTGTTTCAGTTTGAGGGCTGTAATAAGATGTCTGTTGTTTCAGTTTGAGGGCTGTAATAAGATGTCTGTTGTTTCAGTTTGAGGCCTGTAATAAGATGTCTGTTGTTTCAGTTTGAGGGCTGTAATAAGATGTCTGTTGTTTCAGTTTGAGGGTTGTAATAAGGCCTACTCTCGCCTGGAGAACCTGAAGACCCATCTGAGGTCTCATACGGGGGAGAAACCATACGTCTGTGAACACGAGGGCTGCAACAAAGCCTTCTCCAACGCCTCAGACAGAGCCAAGCACCAGAACCGCACACACTCCAACGAGGTACACACTGTAAATCAATCAACCAATCACACACTCCAACGAGGTACACACTGTAAATCAATCAACCAATCACACACTCCAACGAGGTACACACTGTAAATCAATCAACCAATCACACACTCCAACGAGGTACACACTGTAAATCAATCAACCAATCACACTAACTCCAACTGCTGACATCCTCACCTCCTTAAAAGGATTATTCACTCAAATTATAGATTTAAGTTGTGTTATGAATTGTTATGAATAACTAGTGAATAATCTATTAGTATCAATAACATTGATATCTATAATTTATCTCACAGATGTATCTAATGTTTTCACGTAATGAAAGACTATTTGAAAGACAGATGGCCTAAGAAATCACTTCAAATAAAAAACGTCTGAAGTGTCATCATGTGTCCTGTGTTGTGTCCTCCTGTCCCTCTACAGAAGCCCTACGTGTGTAAGATCCCTGGGTGTACTAAGCGCTACACAGACCCCAGCTCTCTGCGGAAGCACGTTAAGACAGTCCACGGCCCTGAGGCTCACATCACTAAGAAGCATAGAGGAGACACTGGGCCGCGGCAGCCAGGCTCATCACTGACCCCCGGTGGACAGTGTGGTGAACTGCTGCTGGAGAAAGAGGAGGCTGGACACAGGGAGGACTGCAAACTGCTGGCACCTGAGAGCACTCTGGTGAGTTTAGACTGGAGAGTCCATGTCTTTGTAAATAAACAATGTTTTCCTTTGAATATAGTTTCATGTTGATTTTGTGAACTCGAGGCTTGGATCCATAGCTCCATCTATGAATTTGAGAGTGGTTACAGGATGTGGTGGGGCTGCCGTTGACTGGAAAACAAAAGGATTGTGGTTTTAAGTGATATGTTGTCTCTCTCTCCCTCTCTCTCTCTCCCTCTCTCTCTCTCTCTCTCCCTCTCTCTCAATTCAATTCAATATCAATTTTCAATTCAATTTAAGGGCTTTATTGGCATGGGAAACGTATGTTAACATTGCCAAAGCAAGTGAAGTAGTTAATAAACAAAAGTGAAATAAACAATGAATATTAACAGTAAACATTACACTCAGAAGTTTCAAAAGAATAAAGACATTTCAAATGTCATATTATGTATATATACAGTGTTGTAACAATGTGCATATCTCTCTCTCTCTCTCTCTCTCTCTCTCTCTCTCTCTCTCTCTCTCTCTCTCTCTCTCTCTCTCTCTCTCTCTCTCTCTCTCTCTCTCTCTCTCTCTCTCTCTCTCTCTCTCTCTCTCTCTCTCTCTCTCTCTCTCTCTCTCTCTCTCTCTCTCTCTCTCTCTCTCTCTCTCTCTCTCTCTCTCTCTCTCTCTCTCTCTCTCTCTTCTCTCTCTCTCTCTCTCTCTCTCTCTCTCTCTCTCTCTCTCTCCTCTTCCAGAAGTCTCAGCACAGCCCGGGTGGCCAGTCTTCCTGCAGTAGCGAGCGTTCTCCACTGGGGAGCGCCAACAACAACGACAGCGGTGTGGAGATGAACCTGAATGCAGCGGGCAGTCTGGAGGACCTGACCGCTCTGGAGGACGGAGGGGCAGGAGGAGGCAGCGAGGCGGGGGGGTCAGGGGCAGGCACAGCAGGGATGGGGGGCATGTCGGCACAGGCCCTGAAGAGACTAGAGAACCTGAAGATAGAGAAGCTGAAACAGATCAGACGGCCCACTCCGCCCGGACGCTGTGGAGGGGGGAACAAGCTGCCTGCACTCACAGGTATTAAACTTGACTGACAGGTAGTAAGGTACTCCCAGGTACTGGACTGAGGACACTTGACTGACAGGTAGTAAGGTACTCCCAGGTATTGGACTGAGGACACTTGACTGACAGGTAGTAAGGTACTCCCAGGTACTGGACTGAGGACACTTGACTGACAGGTAGTAAGGTACTCCCAGGTACTGGACTGAGGACACTTGACTGACAGGTAGTAAGGTACTCCCAGGTACTGGACTGAATAACCTTGACTGACAGGTAGTAAGGTACTCCCAGGTACTGGACTGAAGACACTTGACTGACAGGTAGTAAGGTACTCCCAGGTACTGGACTGAAGACACTTGACTGACAGGTAGTAAGGTACTTCCAGGTATTGGACTGAAGACACTTGACTGACAGGTAGTAAGGTACTCCCAGGTATTGGACTGAGGACACTTGACTGACAGGTAGTAAGGTACTCCCAGGTACTGGACTGAAGACACTTGACTGACAGGTAGTAAGGTACTCCCAGGTATTGGACTGAAGACACTTGACTGACAGGTAGGAAGGTACTCCCAGGTACTGGACTGAAGACACTTGACTGACAGGTAGTAAGGTACTCCCAGGTACTGGACTGAAGACACCTGACTGACAGGTAGTAAGGTACTCCCAGGTACTGGACTGAAGACACTTGACTGATAGGTAGTAAGGTACTCCCAGGTACTGGACTGAAGACACTTGACTGATAGGTAGTAAGGTACTCCCAGGGACTGGACTGAAGACACTTGACTGACAGGTAGTAAGGTACTCCCAGGTACTGGACTGAAGACACTTGACTGATAGGTAGTAAGGTACTCCCAGGTACTGGACTGAGGACACTTGACTGACAGGTAGTAAGGTACTCCCAGGTACTGGACTGAAGACACTTGACTGACAGGTAGTAAGGTACTCCCAGGTACTGGACTGAGGACACTTGACTGACAGGTAGTAAGGTACTCCCAGGTACTGGACTGAAGACACTTGACTGACAGGTAGTAAGGTACTCCCAGGTACTGGACTGAGGACACTTGACTGACAGGTAGTAAGGTACTCCCAGGTACTGGACTGAAGACACTTGACTTGGTTTCAGATCAAATATGCATGTTTTCATCTCGATCAACCTTTGAAGAGTTTAAACTAATTATTCTCATTGTGATAAAATCAGTACGATAATAAGATCATATCTTACACGTATCCCTAGATTACACAAATGTAATATTCACTTTAAAAGATCTATAGCTATCTTTCCTGTTGCAATATTGTCTGTGCATCTCTAGACTGTTAACCTGATGGTTCTAGTCCTGCTTTGTTCCTCCAGGTGGTCCAGGGGAGATGATCGGAGGGATGTGTTCTCCCTCGCCCCTCCTCTCCAACCGCCGAGTCATGGAACTGTCCAATCACGAGCTGGGGGGTGGAACCTCTGGCATGGTCTGTCCTATCAGTGACCGGAGGGGGAGTGGCACCAGCAGCCTGAGCTCAGCCTACACAGTGAGCCGTCGTTCTTCCATGGTTTCCCCCTACCTCTCCAGCCGGCGCTCCAGCGAGGTCTCCCAGCTAGGAGGAGGGGGAGGTGGGTTCCCTACCAGACATTTCACACAAGATTAAAACATGCTGTTTGCAATTCTAACATGTTCCATGGCATATGAAATGACATGATAACCTAAATGTATTTAGAGACAATAAATGCACTCCAAAGTAGCATTTCTAATGTTTGTGAAAGTATTACAATCAAATTCAAATCAAATCAAATTGTATTTGTCACATACATGTGTTTAGCAGATGTTATTGCGGGTGTAGCGAAATGCTTGTGCTTCTAGCTCCGACAGTGCAGTAATATCTAACAAGTAATATCTAACAATTTCACAACATATCCTTAATACACACAAAAATTTAAGAAAATATACATATATGGACAAACAATGACAGAGCGGCATGGACTAAGATACAGTAGAATATTATAGAATAGAATGCAGTATATACATATGAGATGAGTAGTGCAAGATATGTAAACATTATTAAAGTGACTGTAAACATTATTAAAGTGACTAGTGTTCCATTTCTTAAAGTGGCCAGTGATTTCAATAGGCAGCAGCAGCCTCTAATGTGCTAGTGATGGCTGTTAACAGTCTGATGGCCTTGAGATAGAAGCTGTTTTTCATTCTCTCGGTCCCAGCTTTGATGCACCTGTACTGATCTCGCCTTCTGGATGATAGCTGGGTAAACAGGCAGTGGCTCGGGTGGTTGATGTCCTTGATGATCTTTTTGGCCTTCCTGTGACATCGGGTGCTGTATGTGTCTTGGAGGGCGGGTAGTTTGCCCCCGATAATGTGTTCGGCAGACCGCACCACCCTCTGGAGAGCTCTGCGGTTGCGGGCGGTGCAGTTGCCGTACTAGGTGGTGATACAGCCCGACAGGATGCTCTCAATTGTGCATCTGTAAAAGTTTGTGAGGGTTTTAGGTGCCAAGCCAAATTTCTTCAGCCTCCTGAGGTTGAAGAGGCTCTGTTGTGCCTTCTTCACCACACTGTCTGCGTGGGTGGACCATTTCAGTTTGTCTGTGATGTGTACGCCAAGGAACTTGAAGCTTTCCACCTTCTTCACTGCGGCCTGTCGTTGTGGATAGGGGGGTGCACCCTTTGCAGTTTCCTGAAGTCCACGATCATCTCCTTTGTTTTGTTCGCGTTGAGTGAGAGGTTATTTTCCTGGCACCACACTCCCAGAGCCCTCACCTCCTTCCTGTAGGCGGTCTCGTCATTGTTGGTAATCAAGGCTACTACTGTTGTGTCATTTGCAAACTTGATGATTGAGTTGGAGGCGTGCTTGGCCACGCAGTCATGGGTGAACAGGGAGTACAGGAGGGGGCTGAGCACGCACCCTTGTGGGGCCCCAGTGTTGAGGATCAGCGAAGTGGAGATGTTGTTTCCTACCTTCACCACCTGGGGGCGGCCCGTCAGGAAGTCCAGGACCCAGTTGCACAGGGTGGGGTTCAGACCCAGGGCCTTGAGCTTAATGATGAGCTTGGAGGGTACTATGGTGTTGAAGGCTGAGCTATTGTCAATGAACAGCATTCTTACGTAGGTATTCCTCTTGTCCAGATGGGATAGGGCAGTGTGCAGTGTGATGGCAATTGCATCGTCTATGGATCTATTGGGGCGGTAAGCAAATTGAAGTGGGTCTAGGGTGACAGGTAAGGTAGAGGTGATATGATCCTTGACTAGTCTCTCAAAGCACTTCATGATGACAGAGGTGAGTGCTACAGGGCGATAGTCATTTAGTTCAGTTACCTTTGCTTTCTTGGGTACAGGAACAATGGTGGTCATCTTGAAGCATGTGGGAACAGCAGACTGTGAAAGGGAGAGATTGAATATGTCCATAAACACACCAGCCAGCTGGTCTGCGCATGCTCTGAGGACGCGGCTAGGGATGCCGTCTGGACCGGCAGCCTTGCGGGGTTAACATGCTTAAATGTCTTAATCACGTCAGCCATGGAGAAGGAGAGGCCACAGTCCTTGTTAGTGGGCCTCATCAGTGGCACTGTGTTATCCTCAAAGCGGGCGAAGAAGGTGTTTAGCTTGTCTGGAAGCGAGACGTCGGTGTCAGCGACGTGGCTGGTTTTCCTTTTGTAGTCCGTGATTGTCTGTAGACCCTGCCACATACGTCTCGTGTCTGAGCCACTGAATTGCGACTCCACTTTGTCTCTATACTAATGTTTTGCCAGTTTAATTGCCTTGCGGAGTGAGTAGCTACACTGTATTCTGCCATATTCCCAGTCACCTTGCCATGGTTGAATGCAGTGGTTCGCGCTTTCAGATTGGCGCGAATGCTGCCATCTATCCACGGTTTCTGGTTAGGGTAGGTTTTAATAGTCACAGTGGGCACAACATCACCTATACACTTCCTGATAAACTCAGTCACCGTTTCAGTGTATTCGTCTAAATTATTTTCGGAAGCTACCCGGAACATATCCCAGTCCACGTGTTCAAAACAATCTTGAAGCGTGGATTCCGATTGGTCAGACCAGCGTTGAATAGTCCTTAGCACGGGTATTTCCTGGGGGCGGCCCGTCTTACGATAAAATGTGTGTAAGCATTGTATTTCCAACATGTTTTTAACATGTACATTTCCAGCAGGGTTCCTGGGTCCTGACCAGGGAGGAGGTGACACCCTCCCCCCTGAGACCAGCTGCAGAGGAGGGCCCTGTCATGGTGTTGGAGGGGGAGGAGGAGGGTTGCCAGAAATGTCTAGTCTAACACCAGCCCAGCAGTACAGCCTGAAGGCTAAGTATGCAGCAGCCACTGGCGGCCCACCCCCCACCCCGCTGCCCAGCATGGAGCAGGGATCAGGGACACAGAGGAGGAGAGGGGGCTTCCTCAGCGAGTACCAGGTGAAGACTTGTCTTTGTCTTCTTCTTATTATCTTATTCCTTATATATGTTTGTATACATTTTTTGGACCTCTCTGAAAGGAAAATGGATGGCCCTCCCTTCAGTAAAATATATTTTTACCCGACCCTCCCTGAACACTTGAAAAATAAAAAAAGTTACCCTCCCCTATACCCAAAATAATAACTAAAAGATCAAGTGGATAGCAGTGAACATTCCTACCATTTGCCGTCACATATAGGACAGGCCAGAGCCTTAGATATGCAGTTTTAGAAACTGTTTTTCGTTTTGTAAGCATTACATGGCAAAGTAGCCAGAAGGTTGTGAATTCGCAGACCATACCGGACACGTCTAGGGATGAAAATATATTCTTTATAATAAAAGCCCATGCTTGAATCTATCATCTTATTTGCAGTCTGAGAAAAAATTGCCTTTTATAAACACATTTCATGAAGACAAGTATAATATTTTTTAATACCACAACCGAGCATGACAACGAATTAGCGCATGCTGCAGCACTGGAGACGTTTTTGATTTCTATCAAGGCTGTTGTTAAAAAATAGGATATTCTAAGTTTGGAACATTGCTAAAGTTGTCTATCAACTGGAAAAATTGAGCGCAACAGAACCAGTTAAAACTGAAGTATCTGATCATCATCAAAAAGCTATTTGTTGTTTAACACAGCAGCCGCATATCATCAGGTAGCCTATATTAACTTTTATTTCATTTGGGAAACTATCATTTTCTAATTTATTTTATTTTATTCAATGATATTGTTGTTACAAAATAGATGTGTGTTGACTGTGATTAGGGCGTGGGAATATAAGAGCATCTGCTGGGCTAAATTAACAAACTAGGCGTAGCATAGCTCACCACATGATCCTCAAACCGAAGACTGGCCAAACTCGTGTTTCTAAAAGTGAATTCAAAGGCACTGACTGTATAACTTTTTTGGCCCACGACCCCATTTTGATATATGACATTTCTTGCAACCCCAACCATGTGAAATAAATGATGTAATTAACAGCCAATGTTTACTTTTTTATGTGGCGCTATGACAGTCAATTGCAAATGAGTCTGACATAATGTATTTTATCTCACCACCACTAATGAGATGGGTGTGGCTTGATGCACGTCGCGTCGGAGATTCTCAAAGTCAGGGGGTGCACCTCATCCCTGCTGTCACATCCAACCTGGATTCATATTTGGTTATAATGCAAATGAGAGCACTGATTTCATGACAACTGGGAACTCTGAAAAATACAAGGTCAAATCATGACGTCTGTGATCTTCAGGTCGGAAAGTCGGAGCTCTAGAAAAAGGCCCGAATTCCGAGTTGGACGATCGTTCAAAACAATTTTTCCCAGTCGGAGCTAGTTTCTTTTCGAGTTCCCAGTTGTTTTGTACGCGGCATTAATGCTCAGAGGGAGACGGCAGGGTATTCCCTTTGAGTCAGGAAACCACTCCTCTGTAGTGACCCGTGAATGCATTCGGTCACATGACAACTCGATCAGCTGTTCGATTTCACTTACCGGCATGTCAACTGAGCCATGATCACAGTCAAACGGATTGGGAAGTATGTCCCAAAGTGCTCATCCAGGCGTTGGGAGGTGAGCAGCCATCGCTTGTGTGGAACACTTACTGATTGTAACAGTTCCACTCTCAATGCGAAAAATCTTTCCAACACTAGTTTTGCGAACAGTGGATGTGGTTTGATGTCATTTACAATCGAAGTTACCTGCTGCAGTATATCTCCAAGTTCTGTGCTCAGCTCTTTTGCCGCAAGTTTCTCTCGGTGTCTCATACAATGCATCCATATGGCAGAGGGAGACATTCATAACTAGAGTGCAGAGGCCTGCCCACCGTAGATGGAGCCCCATCTGCGCAAAAGCACGCAATTCGATCCCATGGAATCCGTTTTTCGTCAATATAGCCACACAGCACACTGTGCCTTTGCATGCTCGGGAATCGTGAGAAAGAACAATATGTCCTCGTGAATCCCCCGACATGTAGAGCGAACAAAAGTCAATTCATGGGCATCTCGACCCTCACAGCTAACGTCCATTTGGAGAGCATAAGCTGGGGAGGTTTTGAGTCGTTCAGAGTTTCCTGTTGATTGCTAGCAATAGCATAAATACTTAGTTTAACAGTGTTATCTGACAAAGGTATTGATGTGAGTTTCTGTGCCTCCCAACACGTGTTTTCACCATAGCAATATGAAAGTCTCTGCAATAGTGTGTGGTTTCATAGTGTAGCGAGCCTAGCCATTCACTGTGGGAAGGATTCAAGTGCAACGGTCAAGTGCGGCCTTTTCCCATGATCTAAGGGCACTCTGGTTGAATTTTATCATTTAAATTAGAATAATTTTCATTTCGATTTTTAAGGTTAACCACATTACAATGATTTGGAGAGACAAAGAGGATATTATAATATATATATATATATATATATATATATATATATATATATATATTTGGTATATCTTTTTTTCTTCACGATTTTGTCAATTCTCCCGCCACCCCATTTTCATATCAGGTGAACCCACATGGGGTTGTGAGCCCTAGTTTGGGAACCGCTGGTATAGCCTAATAAGGCATTTTTTTGTTTCATTATTATTTAATTCTAAGTATTTTTTTTAAATTATTATTTTTATACAGCCTAAATGCGAAATGTATAGGCATGTTGTTGAAGTGTTGTTGTTGATGTTGATGTGTTGTTGAAATGCTGAGCCCTCCTGCCGACCTGTAGCGTGGAACAAACACCATTGATTTCTTAAATGGCAGGCTAAAGCCTTGAAATAATAATAATATAGCCTAAATTATTCATTTTTTCGTTCCTTCTTAGGCTACCTGGCTTGCTCCTGACTGATTTAGAGTTAGTATGTTGTTTAATAGCCTGTTGAAAATGTTGAATGTCAATTCATAGTGACAGAATCCCAAGCATTTTACTTCCCAAGCAAAGTCAATTTTTTTGTGTCCTCGGCTATAGAATGTTGTATGTAGCACAGCCTCTGAATCACATAGAGACAAAACAAAGATATCCCAATATGCATCGGAGTCACGTCTTTGCGGACTAAAGCGTTGTTATAGATCATTTTACTGTATATAATCAGGTCCATTAAGCTAACAAAGGGTAGTCCTATTCTTGTAGACATTTTCTACAACAAAAGCCACAATACCCTCATATATCCCCTCAATCCCCTGGTTTTAACTTAACACACCAAGCTCTTCACCGACACTGAGATATTTAAGGAGTGCATGGTGACTGAAGGAATTGGCTGACAAAATCTATGGATCGTAGACTATAATTTCATCTGTCAAACAGGTAGGCCTACCTCTTGTTTCTTGAATAGGAAGAAATAGGCTACAACACAAAGCCCTCTTGTTGTTAGTAGCGTAAAGTCAATTAGGCCTTCTCGAATTAGCCTACTTTCAGCACCCGTGCGCTGTCCATCTCCGCGGCTGCCGCTTCATAGTAATGTAAGTTGTGTAAATTACTTGAATATGGCTTATTGTGAGGTCAGTGTCTCTGATAAATAGCTTCATTATTTTATTAATATCAATTAAAGCAGTAGCAAGCTTACCTCCGGTCCTCCTTCTCATCTTCGCGCTTTCCCTCTCAAACTGAACAGGGCATCAGTAGGCCTATTCCGCACGCATAAATATAGCATTTTCTGGACAATTAAAACATTATTTTCAGAAGAAGCCTTTGACTCGCCTCCTGAAGTGCCACAGCACAGTTATTGGTTAGGCAGCACAAAAGGTTTTACATCAGCAAGAGCAGGCCAGGGCTCTTGATTGGGAACGCCTATCCATTGCAGTGTGTAATGCAGTGTATCCTAGTTTTATATACACAATGTCAGCAGCGCAGAAACTCGGGAAGGAAGTACATTTTCTTAGAAATATAACGTTGCCCTGTGCTTATCGGAGCATGCTCTTCGCATAGCCTAGGTCTGTAGCCGTCAAACTCAACTCTGGACCTCAAAGACATTTCCTCTGCTTTTTTTTAATTACAGACTGATTTAGACCTGGGACACCAGGTGGGGGCAATTAAGTATCAGGTAGAACAGAAAACCATCAGTCTCCAGACCACGTAATAATAATAATAATATGCCATTTAGCAGACGCTTTTATCCAAAGCGACTTACAGTCATGTGTGCATACATTTTTACGTATGGGTGGTCCCGGGGATCGAACCCACTACCCTGGCGTTACAAGCGCCATACGTAGGCAGGGTTCCCTCTAAAAGCCAATTTATGCTTGCTCTGGAATGTGTTTTGAAGGCTCCTTAAGAAGGGTGTGATGGCTCCTTAAGAAGGGTGTGATGGCTCCTTAAGAAGGGTGTGATGGCTCCATAAGAAGGGTGTGATGGCTCCTTAAGAAGGGTGTGATGGCTCCTTAAGAAGGGTGTGATGGCTCCTTAAGAAGGGTGTGATGGCTCCTTAAGAAGGGTGTGATGGCTCCTTAAGAAGGGTGTGATGTCTCCTTAAGAAGGGTGTGATGGCTCCTTAAGAAGGGTGTGATGGCTCCTTAAGAAGGGTGTGATGGCTCCTTAAGAAGGGTGTGATGGCTCCTTAAGAAGGGTGTGATGGCTTTGGAGGCTTACCGCATCGCCGTGCGCCTCCCAAATTTTGTCACAATCCGGAGGGCTCCGTATAGCTCCGTATAGCTCCTTATAGCTCCGTATAGCTCCGTATAGCTCCGTATAGCTCCTTATAGCTCCGTATAGCTCCGTATAGCTCCGTATAGCTCCTTATAGCTCTGTATAGCTCCGTATAGCTCCTTATAGCTCCGTATAGCTCTGTATAGCTCCGTATAGCTCCGTATAGCTCCGTATAGCTCCTTATAGCTCCGTATAGCTCCTTATAGCTCCTTATAGCTCCGTATAGCTCCTTATAGCTCCGTATAGCTCCGTATAGCTCCTTATAGCTCCGTATAGCTCCTTATAGCTCCGTATAGCTCCTTATAGCTCCGTACAGCTCCGTATAGCTCCTTATAGCTCCGTATAGCTCCTTATAGCTCCGTACAGCTCCGTATAGCTCCTTATAGCTCCGTATAGCTCCGTATAGCTCTGTATAGCTCCGTATAGCTCCGTATAGCTCCGTATAGCTCCTTATAGCTCCGTATAACTCCTTATAGCTCCGTATAGCTCCGTATAGCTCCGTATAGCTCCTTATAGCTCCGTACAGCTCCGTATAGCTCCTTATAGCTCCGTATAGCTCATTATAGCTCCTTATAGCTCTGTATAGCATTGACATGATTTGTTGACGATAGGTGGGGGCGGGAGGTCCTGTAGAAACACAAACTCACTTCCTTGACAACAGCTCTGCACTGCTCCACGAAGCGCAATAAGTATGAATGCCCTGACTTCTGCAGAGGCCGTATCACCGTAAATGCTACACAGCCAATGCAGAGGTCAGATTGACCATCCAGCGCCTTTAACAATGCAGAGGGCTCTGTATAGCTCCGCACTGACATGATTGGTTGACAGTAGGTGGGGGGCGGGAGGTCCAGTATAAACACAAACTCACTTCCTTGACAACTTCCTTCACAACAGCTCTGCTCCGCGAAGCGCGAAAAGTATGTTTGCACTGACTTCTGTGGAGGCCGCATTGCAGTAAATGCTATACTGCCACTGCAGATATCGGATTGACCATGCAGAGCCTTTAAGCTGAGCGCTTGTGCGGGCTTGCAGCTCCCCTTGTACTGCCGTGCAGAATAAATATCAGCCTGTGCAGAGAAGCACGAGATTGAACTTCACTCAACTTTCTAGAGTTTTCCCCTTTAGTTAACACTATCAACGTTTCGCTCCACTGTGGGAATTGTGATCGAATCAATGCAATATTAGCCACTTCAGTGTAACATACCGAAACAAAAGGAACTATGCAAGACTTTAGTATGCAAAACTAACTGTCCAAGAGATTTTGTTGTAGGCAGAACACATTGGAGTAGGATTCTATTGCATTGACAGGCATGACTCAGCCCGTACTCTACACAGACCGGTGCGCCATAACCAATCAGAGCTGCAGTAGGCCTATATGCAAATAGCCATTTCCATATATGGATCTGTGCCATTCACTTAGAACTGGACTGTGTTTACAGCATGAGCGGTCGCGAGTAGATGCGCTTGTTTTGAGATCAAAGCGAGAGCTGCATGTAGCCACCTGTGAACATTTGTTCATATCCTTTGCTAGTTAGTGAGTTATTAGGCCAGTTATAGCACATTTCTAGTCAACAATGGGGGAGTGGTTGCTTCCTACAAGAGCACAAAATGTGTGCATTTCTAGCCATCTTTGAAAAGCGAGTCAGGTAAAGAGCTTTTTTTAGAGACAGTCTTGAATAAGCTAAGTAGCTAATATGCAAAGGGTAGCATAATTTGTCTGATTCTTTGTAATAATGGTATGGGAATAATAATTAATTGACAGGTTAATGTCAAGCCCTGCATGTGTTTTTCAAGTCTAATGGAATGTAGGCCTACATTGAACACCACACATTGGCTGCAACTGTAAGCTGAATGATATAACAGCTATTTCCATGTTAAAATGTTACGGGATGCATTTTTCTACATTGTTTTTGATGGTAGGCCACTCTGGTAGGTCTACATTATGATCAAATAGCCACAGTAGCCTACTTGGCCACTGTTAAAACTGGAACTTAAAACAGGTACAGCCTCAGTGTTCACAGTAAACACGCACCGGGATGTTGAACAGAATTTTCACAACGTTCAAGTTTGCGCTCAGCAGACCTGAGATTTGCTCAGTGCTGAAGTTTTTCTAAGGAACATTGCTCGTAGGGTAAGAGTTTAATACCCCTGGCCTATAGTAAAGACTATGGATCATTTTATTGAGACCACACTAGGCTCACTTGATATTGTGCGCCCAGCAGCGATCAGGGATAAGGGGCATCATCAGGCACACATCGAGACACTATAATAAGCAACTCATTCTCAAACCCTGAGCAATATGACATGTAATCGATGACAAATGACATGACCCTCCACTGGACTAGAGTTTTAAAAAATATTAAACCCTCCCCCTGACTGAAATTGAAAAAGCATGACCCTCCCCCATTTTCCTCTGGGGTAACAATTGTGTGCATTTCGACTGCTCCCTAATACAAATAAAGTGTATTATTATTTGTATTATTGCCAGGGTCAGCCGCTGCCAGCGTTCCTGCAGTATGGCGGTCCCAGGAGACACAGTGCCAACACAGGAGAGTATGGCACTGGGGTCATCTACCCCCACCAAGCCCCAGGGAATGCCACCCGGCGCTCCAGTGACCCCGTCCGCTCCACTGGCAACCCCCATGCCCTTCCCAAGGTTATTATTATTATTATTATTATTATTAGTAGTAGTAGTAGTAGTAGTAGTAGTAGTAGTAGTAGGAGTAGTAGTAGTAGTAGTAGTAGTAGTAGTAGTAGTAGTAGTGATAGTAGTAGTAGTAGTAGAAACATGTGAAAGTAGTAGAAACATGTGAAAGTAGTAGAAACATGTGTTTGTGAAACACTTAAAACAAATGTTGATTTGAATTTGTTTCCCAAGGTGCAACGTTTCAACAGCCTGAACAACCTGGCCATGATGGGCCGGAGGAACGCCCTGCAGCATTGTGGGTCAGACGCCAACATCACTCGCCATATGTTATCCCCGCGGCCACCCAGCATCACCGAGAACGTCATGATGGAGGCCATGGCCATGGACGCCCATGGTGGAACCATGGATGCCAGGGACCATGGCATGATGCTTCCCCCAGGAGAGAGAGGCTTCCTGGGCTACCAGAGTCACCACATGGGGGGTCCCTCCAGCCAGTTATCACCCAGCCACGACAGCCTGGGCTGCCCAGAGCAGGGCTACCAGGGAGAGACACAGATGGCCATGCAGGGTGGCCACTACCAGGGTACTACCAGGGGACCAGGCCAGGCCCAGATAGGAAAAGGGGGACCCATCCACCCAGACGGGATGTCCAACACCTTGCTACAGCAGGCTGAGTACAGCATGAGTACCTGCCAGCTCAGCCCCTCTGAACCACACTACCCCAGCCTGGGCCAGGGAGGGCCCGATGGAGGTGCAGGGCCCTGGGAGGAGAGCAGCCAGGTCCAGACCCCTCATGGAGCTCTCCAGACAGGGATGCAGTACCAGGACCAGGGCTCTATGAGTCTGTACACCCAAGGCCCAGATGGAGGCCACCAGAAACTGAACATCAAACCAGAGCAGCAGCAGTATCATCCAGCCCTTTCCAACCCAGACGCCTGCCAGAAGCAGCTCCACCAACACCAACAACAGCAGAGGCCCCACCCAGGGCAGACACCCATGCCCATGGGACCTATGTCCCCCCAGAGTTACCCCCAGCAGGGACAACCTGGCCAGGGCATGATGAGGACCACCAACCCCTCCTGTGACTTCCATGGTGGAGGTATGGAGAACCAGAACCAGGCCTCCATGCAGCAGCAAAGCGGGGGCCTCAGCCTGGGGTCGGCCGGTCTGGGGCCTGGGGGCCGCTCTCAGACACCAATGATGCAGGTGAAGGAGATGATGGTGAGGAACTATGTGCAGTCCCAGCAGGCTCTGCTGTGGGGTCAGGAGCAGGACCAGAGGGGGATAGGAGCGGAGGGAAAACCCCTTCCTCTGTCAGACAGCATGGACATGACAGGACAACAGGTGACTGTTTCCCTGCTCCCTTTGTCTTCTCTCCTCTTTATTCTCCCACTTTGTACTAAAGTGTTTTATTGATGTTTTCAAAGGACATTTCCTGAAGATAATGTGTTTGCTTGCTTGTCTTGAAGTATTTATGGTAGCACTTTAAACTAAATGTTGATCTCATTTTATTTGATTCAGGTGGCCATGATGCAGCAGCGTAGTCCCCATCCCCAGCAACACCAGCCCCAGCAACACCAGCCCCAGCAACACCAGCCCCAGCAACAACACCAACCAACCCTCTACCCCAACCCAGACTCCAGCTACCCAGGCTATTCCACCAACCAGAACCTGATGATCCCCCCAGCCCACAGCCGAGGAGGCCCCAGCTCCGGCTCCTCCATCCCCCCTAACGATGTCCACATGATGAGCCTGCATGGAGGGCCAGGGTCCTGCTACAGCCAGGACATGGGAGTCCCTGTGGTCCCTAGACCACCCCAGGGCCGGAAGCCTCTCAGCAGGCAGAATAGTCTCCAGTCCCAGCCAGGAGGAGGGTACCTGGGCAGTCCTCCCCACCACAGCCCAGTACCCTCTACCTCCAGCCCAAGGAGAGCAGTCCGACTGCCCCCTGTCCAGGACCCTCAGACCCCCCACCAACCCCATCAGGAGATCTTCTCTCCCTCCAACAACAATAACAACATGTATTACTCGGGCCAGATCCACATGCAGTACCCTAACATGGACAAGCAGCAGATCCAAATCCAGCGGATCACCCATCCTCACCAGGACCCAACCCAGACCGGGCCCTGCCTCAACCAGCACCAGGTGCACCTGGTAACCCACATGGACCATCAGGGGAACAAGTCTGCCCAGCTGGGCTACCCCCATGAGTCCACCCCCATCTCCAATGCTCTGGAAAACCTGGATCTGGATAATGCCCAGATAGACTTTACCTCCATCATTGATGACCCTGACCCCTCGTCCTTCAGCCCCGTCAACCCACCTCTCCATGGGGGTTCATCCCAGACCTCGTCCCGCCTCACCACCCCCCAGACCTCCACCACCCTGCCCTCCTCTGGGCTCCCCAACATGGCTGTAGGGGACATGACCTCCATGCTCACCTCTCTGGCTGGTGAGAGCAAGTACCTGAATACTCTGTCTTAGAACCTGAACACAATGTTCAAGAACAAGTACAGAACCCGAACACACTCATAAAGTTGACTAGAGGGGCTCAGCCCTCTGTCTGAAGAGACTAAGTAACTGAAGACACTGTCGTAGTACAAGTACCTAGACTGTCCTAGAGTGGACCCTAGGGGCGCAGCTCGGTGGTTTTAGTGTTAGCTTACCTCATAACATAAAGTTACAGGAAATGACTGTGTAGAGTATAGGTACTGAAGATATTTCCCCATTCTCTTGGCCTCACTTTTCTGTCCCTGGCCAGGATGGACAGATATTCAGTAGCTACTGCTTAGAGGACTTTAAGCCAAACCAAAGGCACCTACTGATCTTGATCACTGTGTTCTCTTGTCTCATGAGAAGATAATGGACTTTGGAGTTGCTTGGTACAAAACTGTTGCTTGGTACAAAACTGTTGCTTGGTAAATAACTGTTGCTTGGTACAAAACTGTTGCTTGGTACAAAACTGTTGCATGGAACAAAACTGTTGCTTGGTGCAAAACCGTTGCTTGAAACAAAACTGTTGCTTGGTACAAAACTGTTGCTTGACGCAGAACTGTTTGCCTGAAATGACTGTCATCACCATAGCGACGTCAACGCCATAATGACGTGTTCACCGTAATGACATCATCACCATAATGACGGTCATTTCAATCACAGGTTCTTTAGGGCAACAGTTGGACAGAGAGGGTACCACGATGTAAATAAGTTATCCATTTATATGCTGTGTATATGACAATGTTGACAGTGACGGAACTCTAATGTCTGTCTCGTGGACTGCTTATGGAATTCCGAGGTCTAACCCTTCCGTAATGAGAACTGAGGAAAACATAGCTCTTCCGAGGAAGAATGTAAAAAAAAAAAAGTGCATGAAAAAAATGACTGATAGACACCTGAATGCTTTGAAGATTCATCTATATTCCCAGGGACACACTCCTGTCAGGGACATACGCAACATTGTGATGACACACACACATAATGATGACACACGCACGTAGTGATGACACACACACACTCACATCATAATGATAACATATCATATCAGTATTCACGCAGAGGCCATTTTGGCATGAATCTGCTTCCATACTCTGAATCTGTTGTACGGTAAAGAGGCCATGTTTTCAGACAGAGAGTTTGTTTACACTAGTTACGTGTTTACTGTAGCTAATTGTTCTTAAAGCAGCTCACTCTTTTACAATTATAGGAGTTATTGGGGAAGAATATCAAAAGTGCCTTTGTCTAAACGTATATATGGGGCATGAGAGGTACAGAGAATAAAGGAGAGAGGGGGATAGAGGGAGTACAGTCTCACAGGACCGAACTCCATAACCTGCTGTACTTACTGTTGTTTACAGGGTCTTAACGATGCCTTCACTTACCCTGAACATCTTCAACAGGGTTTTATAAAGAATTGGGTGTACTGCGTTGAGGTACTGTATCTGAGGTACTTTAACGTGTACGGGACCTCTGAGCTGCAGGAAGTGTGGCCTTCTGACGATAGAAATAGAATCAGTCCACCCAATATGCCATCATTGACTATAATGGTAGGAACGTTCCATAGATACTATTTCTATGCATCTGTAGCCATGACCAGTAGAGCTGATATCACATGACGTGACTTCATACTGTGGCATTGCACTGACTGCAGCGCTGCATGGATGAGGACAGACGGTTCTCTCTCCTCAGGCTTTGTGACACACAGACAGTCCAAGAGGCCAGCACATACAGGAAGCCTATGTGGCTTTGATTTCACGTAAACGTCACCTTGGAGGATAATGAAAAGTATCTTACAGTAGTATCTATCTGTTTGAATTGTAATTCTAGATCACGTTTACACACATTTACAGTAGATCCTATGAGGCTGTATTTCATTTCAGTATTGGTGCCTTTTTAATCCTGCTTGGTCACGACTAGTACTGTTCTCTAGTTCTTAATACAACAGAGTTAGTCGTCATGGAAACTCCTGGTCCTATCCATGACTAACCATTGACATTTGATCTAGTTTGGAAAACTGTATACAGACTACCGGCCAACCAAAGACGATTTGAACTAACAATATTCAAGGAATAAAAAGAAAAGATGCAGAAATAAATGTTACACAATACTAATAATCACAGTCACAGCGATGAAGATGTGAATGGTTTGATAGTAGTGTTACTTAGAATGTATCATTTAAAAAAAAAAAAAAAGTAACAGGTTCTCTTTTTGTTTTTATAACAACTTTATCGTGGATATTTTTGTCTTTCTTTGTGTTGTGTGTTTTGATACCTGTCTGTCACCATTCAATCAAACGTTTTGCTGGCAAAATAATATTGTGTTAAGCAATAATGGCTATAATAGTAGTGTTTACTATATACACGCCAGCCGAGTGATATATTTTATACAAATGTACTATATTTTACCAGTTAAGAAATAAACATGTTCAGCTTGAGATGGAGGCAAAATGTCTGTCAGAACTTTCTGCATCTTACTGTGTATTTTTATGAAGTTCTTATTGACTTCTATTGACTTATATCCCAACTGCCTCTGTTGAGAATGTCTGAGTAAATGCAATGTCTCCATACAGCCACTAGGGGGCAGTATAGTCTTCTATAGATGGGAGAGATAGCTACTGTATGTTTTACACTTGGAAAGGGAAAGGGGGTTACCTAATCAGTTGCACAACTGAATGCATTCAACTAAAATGTGTCTTCCGCATTTACACCAACCCCTCTGAATCAGGAAGCACAACTGGGACTTGTTCGTTAGGGCATGCAACGGAAAACAAACATTTGCATTTCTTATTGGACAAGTCAAAGTAGTCCCTCCCTAACAATGCAGTTTTAAGAAAATAGAGTTATGAAAAAATGTACTAAATAAACTAAAGTAAAGTAGATACAATAGTAATTCTACACATTTAAAGCTGCAATGTGTCACTTTTTGGGGAGACCTGACCAAATTAACATCGAAATATGAGTTATAGGTCTGTCATTCTCGTTGAAAGCAAGTCTAAGAAGCAGTATATCTGTTCTATGTGCGCTATTTCTATGCTTCCTGTTAAGTTTCGTTCTTGGGTCTTTTACTTTCAGTTTTGTACACCAGCTTCAAACAGCTGAAAATACAATATTTTTGGATATGGAAAATATATTTCACAGTGGTTTAGATGGTACAATGATTCTCTACACTATACTTGCTTGTTTTGTCACATAAACTGAAATTAGGCTAACTATTAGAATATTAGCAACCAGGAAATGCCGGAGCGATTTCTGCATAGTGCACTTTTAACTGTGCTTTTTAAACATTTCCTAAACTTTACAGATGTAGGATCTTAATTTGAGCCAGTTTTCTACAGCAGAAGAAGAATCCTGCATCAACAGGAAATGTAAATTATTATGTGGATTATAATCAATGGACATTTTTTTGTAGGGGTGATACAAGTCTGACATTTTAAAGTGGAAATTACAAACTTTAGAAGCCCTTCTAAACCTTTAATACACTACAAGTTAGCATTTCCTGCAGTGCAGGAACATTCTCAGCAACAAAAGAGTGATCAAATTAAGATCCTACATCTGTAATTAGACAAACCCCTTTCCTCTTTTTTTATGTACCATGTCCCCTTCCTTACTCCTTCATTAAAAGCCAGTTATAAAGTGGTTATAACCACTGGGAGTGACATCAGTGTGTGGATGGGATCCATTGTGGTCAGTGGTGCTGGCACCTAAAGATGTTCCTCTGGGGCCTCTGGTATGGCACTGAGGTGGAGACAGCTCTGGCATAGCCCCCTAGGCTGCTGTTACTCTGGGACCACAGGGGGCTGTGGCCTGGTACCTTGAGCCGGACTGGTCCTCTGGGCTGACAGCCTTCCTCCATACCCTGGCTGTGGCACCTAACGTTGACTCACTTCTCTCTGCCGCTCTCCTCTTACCACCACATGCCTCAATCTCTTCTCTTTGCCCCTCGCCCTTTTTCCGTGCAACCTCAGTTTGAGGTCCCTGGAACTTCTCTCCAGGGTGAGTGAGGGGTCATCATTGTATGGGGGGCCCAGAGAAACCATAGGGTGAACCAGATCTATATTATGGCTAACCTAACATCATACTGAGGAGATCTGATGCAGCTTGATCTATACTGTGGTTCATCTATACCATGAAAAAAAAAAAAGAGAGAGGTAGGTTATAGAATAGAGTCTTTATAGAAAATATACTTTGATGTCCATTTTGAGAGCAATGGAAATGTGTCTTGTCCATCTGCCTATCTCAAATGCATACATCGGCACGTAGACCAAGGCCTCTGGACAACTACTTCCTGGTATACTTGCAATGGTATCTACGGTTTAAAATAATTATGTTGATGAGAGGATAGTGTGAGTAGCACTGAACCACTTTCCCCTCACAATTACAACAACGTGACTTAAGCTAACTCCACAGTATCATAGAATACAAATGGAAATCTAAAATAAAAACGGAGGTTTTTTTCAAATGCAAAAAAGTTTCAGAGGCTGAGTATAATTGCTTTTTTCTTTTCTTGTCTTGCCATCTATTCAAGCGAAAGCTTTTTCTCTGCCTTTGTCCCAAAGGTTGGCATATAATTAACTTGTGCTTAATATGCTGTTTAAGAGATCTCCTCCCAATGCTACCAGCTTTGAACCCAGGCCACAGACAGGGACAAAACCCCAGTGGGACAGTTTCCTCCAAGCTCCACCCAGCAGAGAGACAGAGGAGCGAGAGACAGAAAGAGAGAATAAGAGAGAGAGAAAGTGTGTGTGTGTGTGTGTGTGTGTGTGTGTGTGTGTGTGTGTGTGTGTGTGTGTGTGTGTGTGTGTGTGTGTGTGTGTGTGTGTGTGTGTGTGCGAGTGTGTGTGCGTGCGTGCGTGCGTGCGTGTTTTCACCCACTCTTTTTTTTTTAAACAAACTTCAGACTTCAATCATAATCACTGACAATTGGCCACAAAGCTATTTGTTTTTCTGTCTATTTCTATTGAACATGTCATTGATCTTGTGCTGACTTGCTATGGCCCCTGAACGCTTTTTATGACTCTAGAACCAATCAAAGTCATTAAAAACACTTGTGAAGTTCTATGACTAAATAGCAACATGAAGAAAAAGTAAGCCTTGGACCAGTAAGCCTTGGACCAGTAAGCCTTGTCCGAGCCAAAACGTCCCAAAGGATTTCTGAAAATAAAGCAATTATTGCAATATATCTGAAAATAAACTTTATCCAGGATGCCGATGATATGTTTGGATGTTTACCTCTGTGACTTTGACCTTCCCCTCTCCCTCCCGCTCCCCTTCTCCTGCAACTAGGGTGCTTTCTTTTCTAGAATCTATTAAGATGTAGAGACCCATTAATACGTCATGAAATAGCTGTGAGGGCCACAGAGAAAACATGTGGATGACTCGAGGTCTGTCTAGGCTTCAGTAATACAGTAGAATAGAAGCTGTAGAATATCTAGAATAATTACTTTCATTTCATTGTTCTGTTTCTGGGAGTGGGCCTTCAGTCTGATGTTTTCCTAAATTACTAATGCTGCGTTTTTAAAGCTGCAAATTTACAGAAAAAAAGGTGGGGGTTCTATTGGTTCTATATGGGTTAGAATGCCAAGGTGGGGGTCCTTACCGCCTTCTTAGCGTTTTTCTTATGTTTTTTCAGTTGCAAAACAGATTATGGTCCAGTTATTCAGACAAAATACTGACAATTCCACACTTCCTCAAGTCATCCAGGGGTGAATAGGGCGCAGGCCAGGGGGGCACGACAGGGGCCGATGACTGTAACAGTCAGGCCACAAAGCATCAGGGGTTTTGCATTCCTACCGATACCTGCCGATATAAACATGTTTGCATTTGTAGGCTAATGCCAATTTCTTGTGTGGTGTTTGGGATAGATTGCAAGGGTTGCAATGTCAAACGTGTCCGTTTGGTCAGACAGCTACAGTTGAAGTCGGAAGTTTACATACACCTTAGCCAAATACATTTAACCTCAGTTTTTCACAATTCCTGACATTTTATCCTAGTAAAGATGTCCTGTCTTAGGTCAGTTAGGATCACCACTTTATTTTAAGAATGTGAAATGTCTGAATAATAGTAGAGAGAATGATTTATTTCAGCTTTTATTTATTTCATCACATTCCCAGGGGGTCAGAAGTTTACATGCACTCAATTAGTATTTGGTAGCATTGCCTTTAAATTGTTTAACTTGGGTCAAACGTTTCGGGTAGCCTTCCACAAGCTTCCCACAATAAGTTGGGTGAATTTTGGCCCATTCCTCCTGACAGAGCTGGTGTAACTGAGTCAGGTTTGTAGGCCTCCTTGCTCGAACACGCTTTTTCAGTTCTGCCCACAAATGTTCTATAGGATTGAGGTCAGGGCTTTGTGATGGCCACTCCAATACCTTGACTTTGTTGTCCTTAAGCCATTTTGCCACAACTTTGGAAGTATGCTTGGGGTCATTGTCCATTTGGAAGACCCATTTGCGACCAAGCTTTAACTTCCTGACTGATGGCTTGAGATGTTGCTTCAATATATCCACATAATTTTCCTTCCTCATGATGCCATCTATTTTGTGAAGTGCACCAGTCCCTCCTGCGGCAAAGCACCCCCACAGCATGATGCCGCAACCCCAGTGCGTTACGGTTCTTAGGCTTGCAAGCAACCCCCTTTTTCCTCCAAACACAACGATGGGCTCCCGAGTGGCGCAGCCGTCTAAGGCACTGCATCTCAGTGCTTGAGGCGTCACTATAGACCCCCTGGTTCGATTCCAGGCTGTATCACAACCGGCCGTGATTGGGAGTCCCATAGGGCGGCGCACAATTGGCCCAGCGTCGTCCGGGTTTAGCTGGTGTAGGCCGTCATTGTAAATAAGAATTTGTTCTTAACTGACTTGCCTAGTTAAAAAAAAAATAAAAAAAATAGAATGCTAATTATGGCCAAACAGTTCTACTTTTGTTTCATCAGACCAGAGGACATTTCTCCAAAAAGTAAGATCTTTGTCCCCATGTGCAGTTGCAAACCGTAGTCTGGCTTTTTTATGGCGGTTTTGGAGCAGTGGCTTCTGCCTTGCTGAGCGGCCTTTCAGGTTATGTTTTACTGTGGATATAGATAATTTTGTACCTGTTTCCTCCAGCATCTTCACAAGGTCCTTTGCTGTTGTTCTGGGATTGGTTTGCACTTTTCACACCAAAGTACGTTCATCTCTAGGAGATGCGTCTCCTTCCTGTGCGGTATGACGGCTGCGTAGTCACATGGTGTTTTTACTTGCGTACTATTGTTTGTACAGATGAACGTGGTATCTTCAGGCATTTGGAAATTGCTCCCAAGGATGAACCAGACTTGTGGAGGTCTACAATGTTTTTTCTGAGGTCTTGGCTGATTTCTTTAGATTTCCCCATGATGTCAAACAAAAAGGCACTGAGTTTGAAGGTAGGCCTTGAAATACATCCACAGGTACACCTCCAATTGACTCAAATGATGTCAATTCGCCTATCAGAAGCTTCTAAAGCCATGACATCCTTTTCTGGAATTTTCCAAGATGTTTAAAGGCACAGTCAACTTAGTGTATGTAAACTTCTGACCCACTGGAATTGTGATACAGTGAATAATAAGTGAAGTAATCTGTCTGTAAACAATTGTTGGAAAAATTACTTGTGTCATGCACAAAGTAGATGTCCTAACTGCCAAAACTATTGTTTGTTAACAAGAAATGTGTGGAGTGGTTGAAAAACGAGTTTTAACGACTCCAACCTAAGTGTGTTTAAACTTCCGACTTCAACTGTAAATACTTGGATGGCTCACAACTTCCTCCAGCTAAATCAAGACAAGACCGAGGTAGTTATTGTTGGAGCCAAAGCACAGAGAGAGAATCTGGCCGCACATTTTAATTCACGGGCAATAAAGATAAAACACCAGGTAAAAAACCTAGGTGTAATTTTTTATTCTGAACTCAATTTCGAATCACACATTAGGAATGTGACCGAAGTAGCTTTTTACCACCTGAGGAACATTGTCAAGGTACGTCCGTTTCTATCTCAGGCTGATACAGAGAGACTCATCCATGCTTTTATTACAAGCAGGCTTGACTACTGTAACGCTCTCTTGTCTGGTCTACACAAGAAAGCCATTGGTCATGCTGCAGCACGGGTACTGACCAAGACCAGACCGAGAGCACACATTACACCGGTTTTAAAGTCTCTGCACTGACTGCCTGTGAGTTTTATAATTAATTTTAAGATTCTTCTATTGGTTTTCAACTGAATCCACTATTGTGCACCCCAATACATATCAGACATGCTTTTAAGTTATGTACCCAGTAGGTCCCTCAGGTCCTCTGGCACTGGCCTTTTAACTATCCCAAAGCCTAGGACCAAGAGGCACGGAGAGGCAGCCTTTAGTTATTATGCCCCCAGCCTCTGGAATAGCCTGCCAGAGAACCTGAGGGGGGGGCAAAACTGTGGACATACTTAAAAGGGTTCTTAAAACACCTTTTTAGCTTTGCTTTTCCTTTTTTAGTCTTTTAGTTTAAAATTGTTATTCTTTTGTTTCTTGTGTAGTAAATATTTCATTTTTTTTTCTTTTTTTTTTTCCTGTGAAGTGCATTGTGTTGCATTCATGTCTGAAATGTGCTATATAAATAAAGCTTGATTTGATATATTACTCTGTTCCAGAATAAATGGGCTTTGGAATGACCCAGGTCCTTCCTCCACTGCAGCTTCCTCAACAGTTTATTAATTCCTTTGTAAGAAACAATATTTTTCATCCAGGTTTTGTGGCTTGGAAAGGGTAGTGACTATTAATACATTCATCTAATAATCAAACGGATGGGGTTTTGGAAAAGTAGGTACTTTGGTCAAAACACCACCATCTAGTGGATATATAGTGTCATTAGAATGAGTAGGAAATCACTATTCAAGACAAGGGCTGGAGGAACATTTACATTTACATTTACGTCATTTAGCAGACGCTCTTATCCAGAGCGACTTACAAATTGGAACATATTGTTTCTATAAAATAATGAATACACGATGGAGGGGATTTGTTTTCACATGGACTTATAGCTTGTTACTTCAGAGGCAAAACTGTTGATATCCAGACAATAGAAATGAATGTATTATCAGGGAGCAATCTTAGCAAAATAAGGCAACTGATATGTTATTAACTTGAGGTATGAAATAATTGGAATGTTAATGACATCTCCATGGATCCACCTTGGGGGGGTCAAAGGTCATACACTGCCTGTATGCATTTTGGGGTATATTGATGAGACAGAATGGGCAGCATTGGAATGTGCTTTATTATCACATGGTACCCTAGATGACAACTACACCAAACTTCCCACAGAACAAGGAGACCCATTGGAAAAGCTTCATAGAGTCATCATAGATTTAGTGTAAAATCAGTCACAGCAGCCTATTTTCAAGTCGGCCGCCATTGATTTCAATGTGGAGGAACTGAATAGATTTTTCAAAGCCATAAATGAATGAATAATTGGTGTAATGAGACCAATAAAGACTGAAAATGTGTTTTACTGTGAGGAAAATGCTAAAAGATAGCCCAGAGATGTGTGTTACAGTATATGTATTTAGCAAAATGTTACCAGGACGTCTGCTTAATTACTAATAATGGTAGAAATATTACAAAACGCCGAAAAATAAGGCCAGGTTAAGATGGGCTTAGGAGATAATAATAATAATAATAATATGCCATTTAGCAGACTCTTTTATCCAAAGCGACTTACAGTCATGCGTGCATACATTTTTTGTGTATGGGTGGTCCGGGGATCGAACCCACTACCTTTTCGTTACAAGTGCCGTGCTCTACCAGCTGAGCTACAGAGGACCACGAGATCTTATACGTTTTCTTCTATGAGATAATATCAGTCATTTAACATGACCTTTATGACCTTTATGAATTATCAAGCCTTTATGTGCTTTATGGGCTTTTTTTCAATACATAAATTATTTTAAAAATCCCAAAATGTGACATTAGCTGATGAAGATTATCTCATGGAACAAAACGTATAACATTTCCTAAGCCTGTATTTATCAAATAAGTAATTTTCGGTGATAATCAAAAACCCCTACAAAAACTCCATTCATTACCCCATAGGCTGTCGAATGAACCATGGCGGAGTCAGTGCCTACAAAAAGACGCCATTACTATTTCTCTCTGTAGCTGGGACAGGGAGCTGGCTGGATGTAGTGGCCCTGGTGGCCTTGATTGTGGGCGGGGGCTAAGACCCCTCCGGGGGTTGGCCCCCGCTCACTGGGCCCTCTCCCCCCATCTCCTTGGGGCAGGGAGCTAGCTGGATGAAGTGATGGAGGTCAGCCCCTCCCTGTTCGGGTGTTGGCTACCGCTCCCTGGGTCGGCCCCATCCCTCTCTGGGTGTATTTAGTGGCGCCCCTTGGTGGCCACCGGCAGGGGTCGGGCCCTCTCTCCGGGGGACGCTCCCACCCTCCCTTGGTCGGCCCCAGCCCTCTCTGGCCCTCTCCTCCATCTCGCTGGTGCAAGGAGCTTGGTGGAAGTATTGGCGCCCCATGGTTGCTGTGGTTGGAGGTTGGCCCCCCTATCTGGGGGACGGCCCCCCCTCCCTTGGTTGACCTCAGCCCTCTCCCCTCATCTCCCTGGTGCAGGAAGCTGGCTGGATGTACTGGTGGCCGTGGGCGGGGGGTAGGCACCCCTCTCCGGGGGTCAGGCCCCCCTCCCTAGGTCAGCCTCTGCCCAGTTTGGCCCATTCCCCCCATATCCCTGGGGAATGGGGGCTGGCTGGATGTAGTGGTGCCATAGGCCACCAGGGGGTTCTAATCACCTGTAAATGCACACTAAACAGGTGTGATGAACACCTGTAAAAATGACCATAACAAGCGTTCTAATCACCTGTAAATGCACACTAAACAGGTGTAATGAACACGTGTAAAAATGACTTTTGACACTTGAAAAAAACAAGTGAAAAAGTATAATAACAAGTGTTCAAATCACCTGTAAACGTACACTGGACAGGTGAAAAAAAATCATATGTACAAAAAATTACATTTGACACTTGAAAAAAGCAAGTGAAAAATTATAATAAGAAGTGTTAAGATGTCTTCCGGGTAAGACGATTTGAACCAGACGATTTGAACCTTTTGGCTTTCCACAGTCAGCAGCCTAGCTCTTAACGCGTCCGTTGGGTCATGCAGCAGCCTAGCTCTTAACATTGTGAAAATAGTAATATAAAAATTAAAAGTTAAACTATTCAATTCTCTTTAACAAATAATGACAAAAACTAGCCTATATATATATTTTTTATATTCTGTACAAGAATTTGCTAAAATAATATTGGACACTATGTTTACAAAGAAAAAAAAACTTGCCTCACACACTTTAGTAGACAACGGATACGATAACAGATCAGATTCTAACTAAAGATCCTTAGACGACCAAAACAAAGTGTTGGGAAACCAACTCCTCTTTACGCACGCGGCTTACGGCTTTACGCACGCGGCTTACATCGTCTTTTTGCAAGTCATGCTCTGTTTGTGGCTGGAACTCGATAGAATGGAGAGAGTGGATAACTTCCTATTTACTGTCTATAACTTTTAACCAGGTTGAATCCAGGTGAAAGCTATGATCCCTTATTGATGTCACTTGTTAAATCCACTTCCATCAGTGTAGATGAAGGGGAGGAGACAGGTTAAAGAAGGATTTTAAAGCCTTGAGATAATTGAGACATGGATTGTGTATGTGTGCCATTCAGAGGGTGAATGGACAAGACAACATTTTTAAGTGCCTTTGAACAGGGTATGGTAGTAGGTGCCAGGCTCACCGGTTTGTGTCAAGAACTGCAATGCTGCTGCGTTTTTCACACTCAACAGTTTCCAATGTGTATTAACATTACATTTACGTAGACGCTCTTATCCAGAGCGACTTACAGTTAGTGAATACATTTTTTCCCCCTATTTTTTTTATCATACTGGTCCCCCGTGGGAAACGAACCCACAACCCTGGCGTTAACAAACGCCAAGCTCTACCAACTGAGCTACACGGGACTTCATCCAGCCACCTTGACACAACTGTGGGAAGCATTGGAGTCAACAAGGGCCAGCATCCCTGTGGAACGCTTTCGACACTTTGTAGAGTCCATGCCCCGACGAATTGAGGCTGTTCTGAGGGCATAAAGGGGTGCAACTCAATATTAGGAAGGTGTTCCTAATGTTTTGTAACCGCGCGCGCGGTTATTATCACCCTGAAAGAACGCGCGGACAGGACCAACCTCTAATGACATCACTCACTTCTCTCCTCGCGCTGATCGACTTGAGGTTACAGCAGGTTTCTAGTTACCCGCTGCGGACAGGCAAAACCTCACCTTTCATTCTCACAGACACACCAGAGAGAAGTTACCCGGGCAGAGTGAGCCTTTAGCGACATGATGGCAGAGGAGAGCCGGGGGAAACGACGGAAACAAGCGAACCCGAGAAGGAATCAAGGTATGAAATGTTCCGCACTATGTAGTAAATTGTTTATATTGATGTCTGCCGTTCATAAAGATGTAGCAGATCTCTCATGATTGAGAACGTGAAGTACGGACTGTACTTTTGACTTTGCTGCATCTGGGCCTGTAAGGTTTCTAGAGGTTTTATAATTTAAAAACGTTGGAAACACGGAATACATTTGACTTAACATATGCATAGCCTACGGTCTGGGATTTAGATCCCACTGGTATTTTGTTATGCTTTTTGCCTTTCCTCATAGCAGCAGTTGAGAAAAGAGAAACCTGTTTCTAAACTTGAAGCGTTGAAACTTGAATTACTTACCTAGAGGTTAATTACTTACCTAGAGGTGAATTACTTACCTAGACGTGAATTACTTACCTAGACACAAATTACTTACCTAGAGTTTAATTACTTACCTAGATGCGAGTTACTTACCTAGAAGCAAATTACTTACATATAGGTTAATTACTTACCTAGAGGTTAATTACTTACCTAGAGGTTAATTACTTACCTAGAGGTTAATTACTTACCTAGAGGCAAATTACTTACCTAGAGGCGACAAAAGAGGCAGCCAGAGCACAGAGACTGAATTTGGTCGGTGGAAATACAGTATAGCGAAAGAAAAATAGCTTATTTACAAATAAATATACTATTTCATACCCACTGAATAGTCAGAGATGTATTAAATAATCGAAAACAAGCATCATTTATATTTGATCAAGTTAATAAAAGGAACAGCATTGACTAAACTTAAGGACTAAACTTAGAATGACTTTGCCTCTTTGTTTCTTAAAAAAAACATTTAATTAATAATTCAGCCTAGTATTGCAGGTGAATACATCTAATTTATTAACTATATTTTTGTTCAAAGTCAAAAACATAACAAAAAACTGTTAAATATTTTCGTTGTTACATATCAAAATGCTTTACAATTTACCTTACAATAACATGAATACATGAATATTGAAACATGAATATTAAAATATGAATATTATACCACCCATGTCAATTCATATGTAGTACTGGTATATGATCACAGCATTAGTTCAGTCACTTATATGTAAATACTAAATAGCTTACCATCAAACTGATGATGTCAATCATTGACTGTGAATGTGTTACATTTAACAGTGACAAGTGGAACTGAAGTCAGAAAGTGCTACAGTGAGCCAGATAGGGTCACTCTCTCACACACATACACACACACACACACACACTCACACACACACACACACACACATACACATGCACACACTCACACACACACACACATGTTGCAGGATTGCAAATCATGCCATTTTGAGTTTGGCATTCGCTGTGACATGAGATGTACATGGCATGGCGCTTGTAACGCCAGGGTAGTGGGTTCGATCCCCGGGGACCACCCATACGTAAAAATGTATGCGCACATGACTGTAAGTCGCTTTGGATAAAAGCGTCTGCTAAATGGCATATTATTATTATTACTGCGAACAGTGTTTCCTCGTGTTGATGCAGAGCGAGGTGTGTGTGCACTCCCCTCTCTGTTAAATATAGCACCCGTCCTCCCAGCACCCTCCTTTTCACAGTTCATCAATACTGTACTCACACCAACATAAAGGTCATCAAATCAGACACACTTACTAGGGGCGTCAGGTAGCTTAGTGGTTAAGAGCGTTGTGCCAGTAACCGAAAGGTCGCTGGTTCTAATCCCCGAGCCGACTAGGTGAGAAATCTGTCGATGTGCCCTTGAGCAAGGCACTTAACCCTAATTGCTCCTTTAAGTCGCTCTGGATAAGAGCATCTGCTAAATGACTGAAAATGTTTTAAGACATGGAAAATACTGTAATTACCAACAATGAAACAGTGACCACCCAAGTACATCACTGAAATTCCTTTTATCAGACCAAGAGATTGAAGTGTGTATCAATTGATGATGCATATTCAGGGTGTGAGGCTTCACATCATGATGGTCAGTTGTTGTTTGTTCTTTCTGAGAGGGATTGTATGACTTCTTTGTGGCGTC
>NC_059201.1:6138019-6268019 GCF_020615455.1 Coregonus clupeaformis
CACCTCCTCACTCACAGTCGGGACTAATTATCTGCCTATTGCTGCCTGTGGCTATCTGATTCACCTGTGTATTTATGCCCTCACTTCCCTGTATTCCCTTGCTCAGTTTTCTCTGCTAGTTCCTTCATGTCAAGCAGTACGTATCGGTGTCGGATCACGTGACAGAGTTACAAGTACTCGAGAAGTGTTCTCCCTGTGTCGTTGTGTTTTTCCAGTCAGAGTTAGTATTTCGTATTGTTTGCTGTCAGCCTGTTTTTTGGAGACCTTTGTGCTCCTCATTTGTTTTCGTGTATAGTCTGTTGTTTTGTATCCTGGTTTTTGGATCACCAGTAAAGATCCTTGTTTCACCATCCTTGCCTACTGCCTACTGTCTATCCTGCACCGCACCTGGGTCACACCTCACACCAACCCTTACAAGCTAGATAGCTAGCTAACATTAGCTAGATAGGTTGATGCAATCATGCAGCCAGCAGTTAACGTTAATAATTTAGACTCACTGAATAAATGTGTTTGGCGCAGGATAAAGAAGATGAAACGATCTGCTGCTGCTACCCAAGGCCAAGGGATACTGAAGTTACTCAAACTGTTAGTCAGTCAGTTTGTTAGTCCAGTAATGTTCACTGGCATATTATTTTATTTCCACTGCTGGTGATTATTCACAAATGTTTGTGGAGCAAATGTAACTGTCTTAAAAGTAAAAAAAAACTACAAATTCCGCCACAGAGCAGTCTACACAGACAATATGAACATATTTGTCCAACCCTAACAGATGGATGGCTATACACAAGTACAGAGACAGTCAAGACAGTCAGTGACACCTACTATATGAACTGGTAATGCAGGTTTGGTTACAATAGAGTGCAATAGAATGAGTGACATTCAATACAATTATTTTCAATGAAAATGTTGAAAGTAGTTGATTTAATGATTGAATATATGGAGTTTACAGCCAATCAGTCCTACAGTGGGCGCCAGGGAATAAACCTCTGGTGGGCCAGATGGAGACTAGGACAACAAGACAAGGCCAGATGGAGACTAGGACAACAAGACAAGGTCAGATGGAGACTAGGACAACAAGACAAGGTCAGATGGAGACTAGGACAACAAGACAAGGCCAGATGGAGACTAGGACAACAAGACAAGGCCAGATGGAGACTAGGACAACAAGACAAGGTCAGATGGAGACTAGGACAACAAGACAAGGTCAGATGGAGACTAGGACAACAAGACAAGGTCAGATGGAGACTAGGACAACAAGACAAGGTCAGATGGAGACTAGGACAACAAGACAAGGTCAGATGGAGACTAGGACAACAAGACAAGGCCAGATGGAGACTAGGACAACAAGACAAGGTCAGATGGAGACTAGGACAACAAGACAAGGCCAGATGGAGACTAGGACAACAAGACAAGGTCAGATGGAGACTAGGACAACAAGACAAGGTCAGATGGAGACTAGGACAACAAGACAAGGCCAGATGGAGACTAGGACAACAAGACAAGGCCAGATGGAGACTAGGACAACAAGACAAGGTCAGATGGAGACTAGGACAACAAGACAAGGTCAGATGGAGACTAGGACAACAAGACAAGGTCAGATGGAGACTAGGACAACAAGACAAGGTCAGATGGAGACTAGGACAACAAGACAAGGTCAGATGGAGACTAGGACAACAAGACAAGGTCAGATGGAGACTAGGACAACAAGACAAGGTCAGATGGAGACTAGGACAACAAGACAAGGCCAGATGGAGACTAGGACAACAAGACAAGGCCAGATGGAGACTAGGACAACAAGACAAGGTCAGATGGAGACTAGGACAACAAGACAAGGTCAGATGGAGACTAGGACAACAAGACAAGGCCAGATGGAGACTAGGACAACAAGACAAGGTCAGATGGAGACTAGGACAACAAGACAAGGTCAGATGGAGACTAGGACAACAAGACAAGGTCAGATGGAGACTAGGACAACAAGACAAGGTCAGATGGAGACTAGGACAACAAGACAAGGCCAGATGGAGACTAGGACAACAAGACAAGGTCAGATGGAGACTAGGACAACAAGACAAGGTCAGATGGAGACTAGGACAACAAGACAAGGTTAGTGGTTTATGATTTACACATAAAACTAACTTTGTTACAAAGTCTACTGTGTAATAGTGTTAAATGTAACCCTGCCTTACGTAAAGGTTACAGAATGAATAATTGCAAATAATAGGTTTTATGACATAACATTAAAATACTTTTCTACATTGAAACCTGTGCATTTTTTTTTTTTATAAGTCCACTGCTTAACATTGTGTGTTTAGAGTGAAATTAATATTTAAAGACATTGTAACCATTTTTTTTGCACAATGCCTGCTATAGTAGTTCACTAAACTACAGAGTATGTTGTCCATTGAAGTTGTCTCTGGCTCTTTTGATATCAGCTTCAGAATGAATAACACCAATGTGGTAGTTTGAAATGGTTTGATCCACCTTAGGCCAGGAGTGTTTCTAATTCACATTACCCGACAAGAAAAAACCCCAGCCCTATAGCCATAGCAGAGACGAAAAGGGAACCTATCCTTTATAATAATAATATTTTTGTCATAGCCTACGAACAGGACCCAGAGTTTTACCCGATCAGGCCCCAGAAAAAAGTTTTTGCCACACCACTTTTGAATCTGTGATGCCACCTCTGCAAATAATACATGAATAACCATATCACTCAGGAGGTGTGCGTGTGTGGCTATACTACTGTTCACAGGCCACATTCACACCTTCGAGTCTTCAACGGTATTTCCTGTGGCCTCAGACTCATTTAGATATGACAAGTCTTTAGATATGTTTCTATTCATACAGCATGAAGATATGATGAGATGATTAAAAACGTATGATATATAGTATAATATATAGGATAATAATAGTGTAATATATAGTATAATAATATTATAATATATAGTATAATAATAGTATGATATATATATAGTATAATATATAGTATAACGGATCTGGTGGGTTATCAGAAACGTACCCTAGAGTGTTCCCAGCATGTGCTGTTACACGTGGTGTGTCTAAGAAAGTCGCCGGAAAGCAAGTCTAGTGTTGAGGAGGATGTCAGCGATCTCACCATGGTCGATCTGTCCGAGACGTTTATGGGTGGTCCTGATTTCCGTAAACCTCCTGAGTTGACCTCTTCTTTGAAAGCCCCAAAGGTGAGTGAGTTTGTAGGACCGCTGAAGGAAGAGAGAGGGTCCCAACAGTTGACAGTTCGATGTCTAGGAAGCAGCTGATTGCAGAACAGATTAAAGATGTTGCCCTCTCCCCTCATTTTGCTGAGATACGTCCAGAGGAGGAGTTTGATGAAGATTGTGTGGGTTACTTTGACAAAGATGGTGTTCTAATGAGGAAATGGCGTTCTCACCCCACTTCTGGGCAAGGCATTTGTCCCAGTGTATCTCAAATTGTCGTTCCAGTTGCACTTCGACAAGAGATACTGATGTTGTCTCACGATAGTAGTTTGGCAGGCCATCTTGGGGTCAACAAGACGTATGACCGTATCTTGCGGAACTACATTTGGCCTGGTCTGAAACAGGATGTTGTGGCTCACAATAAATCCTTTTATGTTTGCCAGCGGACGGGTAAACCGAACAAAGTTGTGCAGGTTGCACCTTTGCAGCCTATTTCTGCTTTTGACAAACCTTTCTGCAGGGTTCTGGTGGTGTTGGTCCTTTGCCCAAAGCAAAGAGTGGTAACCAGTTTCTCTTGACCATCATATGCACTGTCACTCGTTTCCCTGAGGCCATTCCACTGAGGAAAATCACGAGAAGAACGTTACTATGGATATTGCAGGAGTTTCCCCTTGAAATCAAACATGTCCGTGGAAGGATAACTTGGTTGCTGATTGTCTTTCAAGGGTGGGCAGTCAATTTGTTTTTTGTGTTTTGCGTTTAACCAGCAGCCCTGGCTCACATTTTATTTGGATTGCAAATTTTTCCGTGTTGGAGATGAGTATTGTTTTGGTTGTGCTAGTTCCAGGTGGATGAGAGTTTTAGGCAACAATATAAAATATAAAACAGTGTGTTTTGTCTTTATATTTAATTTTTTTAACGCGATGTTTACATTGGAGAAGGCAACGCATTTGTGTAGTGACGCATTTAAGTTGATTATGTTGTTCAATGGAAGTTGTTTCCTGTTGGTGGTAAGCGAACTTGTTCAACAGAAATATAGGATATATTTGTTGTCTTAAGGGGGAAGGTGTTACAGGCTTTTGTTTTTGAGGTTGGACTTTAGCACATATATCTCGTTAGCTCGTAGGGCACAACGATTGGTGTCACCTCGTTAGTCAGTATGTGTTACACCTGTGCTGGTTGCCATCTCGTTAGTGGGAAGGTGTTTCACCTGTGCTGGCCCAGGTGCTATTTAAGAGTGACTGGCCCAGTACTCCAGTTGTCTTGAGAGATGTGGAGGGTCAACACTTTTAGTTGGCCCGCCCTAGTTTGATTTCCAGACAAACAATCCTTTATCTGATCTTCCCTGTTTTTGTTTTGCTCCACTTTTTGGCTTGCTTCCTGTTTTTAAGTTTGGTTTGGGTTTGTCTTTTTTTTTGCCTCTTCTTGGGCAAATTTAGTGGGCGCTCATGGTGGGTGTCTTTTAGGTTCCAGTTGTTGTCAACTTCCAGTGGACACCCTCATGAGTGTCTTTCAGGACCCCTCCTGGAGCCCCACATGTTTAGTTTTGGTTGTTGCCAGTGACTCTTTGTTAGTTCCCCTTTCTGTTTGAGCGACATTATTTGTTTTCTTTAGCTGGGGAGCGTAACGACCTCAACAGTGCTGTAAACACCTGCTAGGAATGGACCTGGCTGTTTGCTGCCTTGTCTCTCCTTCTGTCTCTCGCTCATTCTGTTACTCTGTTTCTTTGTGTCCTCTCACTCTGTGTCTGTCTCATCTCACTCTCACTCTGTCTGTCTTTGTCTCATCTCACTCTCTGTGTCTTTGTCTCATCTCTCTGTCTTTGTTTCATCCTACTCTGTCTTTGTCTTTGTCTCATCCTTCTCTCTCTCTCTCTCTCTCATCTCTCTCTCTGTCTCATCTGTCTTTGTCTTTGTCTCATGTCTTTGTCTTTGTCTCATCCTACTCTCTCTGTCTCTGGCTCATCGCACTCTCTCTGTCTCTGGCTCATCGCACTCTCTCTGGCTCGTCTCTGGCTCATCTCACTCTCTCTGTCTCTGGCTCATCTCTCTGTCTCTGGCTCATCTCACTGTCTCTGGCTCATCTCACTCTCTCTGTCTCTTTGTCTCCCAACACACTCTCTCACACTAGTTTCTGAGGGTGTTGCTACAGTCCAGGACCTCGAACTTAGGCTTACGAGTGCTTTAATGATTAATCTTTCCTACAGCCAGGACTAAGATGTAACATACGTTTCCCAAAACACCACGCAAAGAGAACGTTCACTAAGTGAGTCTTTGAGGCATGTGTCGATACTGATAGGATGAAAAGAAAGCCAACGCTGCTCTCAGATCAGCTTTCTCCATTCAAATCTTACCTTAACATTTGAATTATTCCACAATTCTGATGATGGATCAGAGATAACCACCTATGGCTTCACATATTGAGGCAGCTTATTCTAATGCTTACCCTATAATAATGCACTAAATCAAGATTTGGCACATCATTGCGCACATGTTCGGCTGCACATCATTAAATATATTGAGACAAATTAGACTGTGGCCTGCAAGTAGCAAAATATAACTAAATTGATTGAACATTAAATGTATTTCAATACGATTGAAATAGGCCTATAGTCTACTGTATTTATAATTTAATGCAGTCATCTCGGTTTAAATTTTAAGCATATTTTTCTAGCTCGCTTGTTTGTAACAATTGCAAATGCATTAGCAACTTTGTATTTGTAGTCAACTTTGTTCTGAAGTTACCGGAGGTCACAGAGGGATAACCCATGTGATTCTATGTTTAGCAAAGATCTTCTGTGTATAAAGTGATGCAGGAGGGTGGAAAATGTGTAACGACGCACTTAGCTGGTCTGAGGCGGGCGTTAGATTACAAGCGTTTTGGGAAACAGCTCGGCGATTTAACGATGCTCCTACGAAGGTTCTAATGATGAACACAGCCTTAAGATGCTTTTGGGAAACCGGGCCCAGTTCAGGTGAGGTTGTGAACTCTGAGGTGGCATTAAGAGCATGGCATTGGCAGACTGTTGTCTACTACTCCCACCACTCAGCACCTGTCAACAACAGGTACCAGCTTGGTAGGCCCGGCACACCAGCTGCCCTGACGTACCCTCACTCCCACCTACAGGGAGAGAACACATTATGGAAGAGAGAGAGAAGGAGGGAACACATTATTGGGAGAGAGAGAAGGGGAGAGAGAAGGAGGGAACACATTATGGGGAGAGAGAGGGAACACATTATGGAAGAGAGAGAGAAGGAGGGAACACATTATGGGGGGATGGAACACATTATGGGGGAGGGAACACATTATGGGGGAGAGAGAGAAGGGGAGAGAGAAGGAGGGAACACATTATGGGGGAGAGAGAGAAGGAGGGAACACATTATGGGGGAGAGAGAGAAGGAGGGAACACATGAGGGGGAGAGAAGGAGGGAACACATTATGGGGGAGAGAGAGAGAAGGAGGGAACACATGGGGGGGAGAGGAGGGAAAACATTATGGGGGAGAGAGAGAAGGAGGGAACACATTATGGAGGGAGAGAGGAGGGAAAACATTATGGGGGGAGAGAGAGGAGGGAACACATTCCTTCAGCTGCCCTTCATCTGTGGTATGACTGATAAAGGAAGACTGTGTGCAACCCAATTGACACCCTATTCCCTTTATAGTGCACTAAAAGTAGTGCACTATATATAGGGAATAGGGTGCCATTTGAGATGCTGACTAGAAGCTGGGTTTACAGTACCTGAACAACAACACATTATTATTTATGTAGAGCAATTTGCCAGATTCTAACTGAGTAGAAGTTGTTCCTAATCACTGATAACGGGTCAGTTATGTGTTCATGTACTTTAATGGTGAATGTTGATTGGGGTTTAGGGTAATCTGATCCTAGATCTGTGGTTAAGGATACATTTTAACCATAGAGAGCTACACGGTTATGTTATAAATGGAGAACTCTACAGAATTGAAAGAGAACAGATTAGACATTATGATTGGATAATCTTGGCCTAATAATCAGTGTAGTTCAGGTATGATAAGGGGGACAGGATCCTGGAGGCCGGAAGCTGTGTGTGAGAAAGGAAACGTCAGGGTCGCCTTACTGTCGTCAGTTAATCTTTAATCTATCACGGTGAGAGAGAATAGCACTACCTATCTTTTAGGAATTTAATTTATGATGTAAAACATCAGTTATCTTTATTTTGTTGTATTGAGGAATGAAGGTCACTCATCTTCAACCCTTGGCTATCACCGTGAGAGAGAGACAGAGTGAGAAGCAGTTATCTTTTTCAGTTTCTATTGAGAAATCGCTAATGATGAAGAAAGAGGGGGCAGATCTGTTTGTTCAACATACGCTAAATATAAAGCAGATATGAAGGAGGAACAGACTGTCATATACGCAAAATACCTTTTTTCATGCACAGATAGGGCTGGGCAGTATACCGTATTTTACGATATACCGGTTTGGTTTTTTACTTTACCTTCTATAATGGTATTTGAATGTTTGGTTTGTTAAATGTGATACGTCCATTTTGATAGTTTACTCTGCTACTTGAGTCATCTCTCTCCGCTCTCTCTCTCCATGCAGATTTCGACACAGACCTACCCCGCCCCCTGTCACTCAAGGAGCGCATTTGTTGTTCCTCGACAATGAGACACTTGCGTTCAGTCTGTATGGTCAATGCAGCACATGCAACAATATTGATGACAACGATGCTGTTTTCACTTTGCTTCTTAATGTAAATCCACTATCGTTCTATAATTACACTATTAGTTTGTTTCTTACATCTGCAAACAGCTAGTTTGTCTTTTCTTAGCAAGTTGGACCTGAATCGTGTTAGCCACCAATGCTAATCGCTAGTTAGCTGGCTAGCTAGCTAATTAATGTACTGAGTCAGAGCAAACATAACTAGCTATACAGCGTGGTAATACCAGGGATGGTGTAGACCTAAATCAACATGTTGTTTGTGCAACAGTATCTTCTAAATCAAAGAGGAATACGCAAAGCATTAATTTGTTCGCTACATGAAGTAGCTAAGAGAAAACATTAAATGTAGCCAAAGACTATAGGGTCCCCTAGCAAATACTTATTAACAATTTGGTTCCTACCCTGTCACAATAACTCCCTGGCATTTTCATTCGTTGTCATGTCAAACAACACTGTTTTCAAAGTTCCCATTATTATATTCTAACTATAGAATTAGAATTATAATTATAATTATTTCCATGATTCTAACAGTTCACCCAAGTATTTTGCTCAACATCGCAAGTCAAATCGCAATTGCAACATTTTGTTAAAAATAAGACCTAGATTGTTTGCCCATATCGTGCAGCCCTACATGGAAGTGTGAAAATGATCTGAAATGAGTGCAGGAAATGCAGAAATTATTTTTGGTTGAAGTTGAATTGAACAGAGTAAAACAATCAGAATGGCGAAATACCTATTGAAATCACTTAGAATGTATGTGTTGCCACCCTAGGGTCACGCACTCATAAAGCACATTTAGAAGTTGTATTATTCCAAAACATAAAATACCACCAAATACCATCAAACCGTCCATAAAAAATACAGTCATATGATATTTTGGCCATATCGCACAGCTCTATGCACAGGTCATGGTAACTGGTAGCAGGGTTCGGGGTCAACATTAGCAACACATACAGAATAAGAAGAACATATTGAAACCCAAATTGACTTCTTTCTTGTCATTCATACACTCGTCACGGTGGTCATGGAGCCTAAGGAAAACAGTGTAGTTATGATTCAGCAGTGAATGTCTCCATCATGGCAGCCAGGAGGACTGACTGGACACACACACACACACTGGAGGGGAAGTCTAATAACTACGCCATTCTGGGCAGTGGCACGCATTCGCCCTTCTCCCTTCTTCCTTCTTCCTTCTTCCTTATTCTTCCTTCCTTCTCCCTTCTTCCTTCTTTCTTCTTCCTTCTTCTTCCTTCTTCCTTCCTTCTCCCTTCTCCCTTCTTCCTTCTTCCTTCTTCTCCCTTCTTCCTTCTTCTCCCTTCTCCCTTCTTCCTTCTCCCTTCTTCCTTCTTCTTCCTTCTTCCTTCTTCCTTCTACCTTCTCCTTCCTTCTTCCTTCTTCTTCCTTCCTTCTCCCTTCTTCCTTCTTTCTTCTTCCTTCTTCTTCCTTCTTCCTTCCTTCTCCCTTCTTCCTTCTTCCTTCTTCCTTCTTCTCCCTTCTTCCTTCTTCTCCCTTCTCCCTTCTTCCTTCTCCCTTCTTCCTTCTACCTTCTCCTTCCTTCTTCTTCCTTCTTCTCCCTTCTTCTTCCTTCTTCTCCCTTCTCCCTTCTCCCTTCTTCTTCCTTCTTCTCCCTTCTCTCTTCTCCCTTCTCCCTCTGTAGCTCAGCTGGTAGAGCACGGCGCTTGTAACGCCAAGGTAGTGGGTTCGATCCCCGGGACCACCCATACACAAAAATGTATGCATGCATGACTGTAAGTCGCTTTGGATAAAAGCGTCTGCCAAATGGCATATTATTATATTATTATTCTTCCTTCTTCCTTCTTCCTTTTTCCTTCTCCTTCTTCCTTCTTCCTGCTTCCTTCTTCTCCCTTCTCCCTTCTCCCTTCTTCCTCCTTCTTCCTTCTTCCTTTTCCCTTCTCCCTTCTTCCTTCTTCTTCCTTCTTCCTTCTTCTTCCTTCTTCTCCCTTCTTCTTTCTTCTTCCTTCTTCCTTCTTCCTTCTTCTTCCTTCTTCTCCCTTCTTCTTCCTTCTCCCTTCTCCCTTCTTCCTTCTTCTTCCTTCTTCCTTCTTCCTTTTTCCTGCTCCTTCTTCCTTCTTCCTGCTTCCTTCTCCCTTCTTCTCCCTTCTCCCTTCTTCTTTTTTCTTCCCTCTTCCTTCTTCCTTCTTCTCCCTTCTTCTTCCTTCTTCTCCCTTCTTCCTTCTTCTTCTTCCTTCTTCTCCCTTCTTCTCCCTTCTTCCTCCTTCTTCCTCCTTCTTCTTCCTTCTTCTCCCTTCTTCCTTATTCTTTCTTCTTCTTCCTCCTTCCTTCTTCCTTCGCCTTCGTCTCTCTTTTGTTTCTTCTCCTCCTCACTCCTTCTCTGTACCCTTTTTCTCTCTGTCCCCCTCTCTCCTTTGCTCTCTTTCCACCTTAGTTGGGTCCCCGTCAGTCCCATGCTGTCGCCACCCTGGCTCCCCCTCAGAGCTGCTCTGTCACAATCTCCCTCTCCTCTCTCTGTCCTCTTCTCTCTCTCTCTTCTCTCCCTCCTTCCACGCTAACCTCTCGCTCTCTCCTTCCTCCCCCCCCCCCCCCCCCTGGTCCCCAGCCCTGTGCTGTCGCCACCCAGCCTCCCCCATCCTCCCCTCTGTCCCACTGACGCCACACGCTGCTCCCATCCCCCTGCTGACCACTTCAAACACCACAGCGCAGCCATCAAAGCCCCATGGCCAGGCACACAACTTCTGCTTTGACTTAACACAGCTCTAACCCCAGTCACAGGGCTTTTTAAACCCTTCCTTTTTTTCTGGTTGAAATAGATGTATTTTTTTTCTTAAATATTTTTGTATCCCTCACCACATACATGTGCGCACGTGCACGCACACACTCGCACACACACCACACACTCTCTCCCGTTCTCTCACACTCTCTCATTCTCTCACTCTCTCTCACTCTCTCTCTCTGTCTCTCTCTCTCTCTCTCTCTCTCTCTCTCTCTCTCTCTCTCTCTCTCTCTCTCTCTCTCTCTCTCTCTCTCTCTCTCTCTCTCTCTCTCCTTGTCTCTCTCTCGCTCCAGTTCTCTCTCTCTCTGCTGTTTAATTAGTAGATTTTGATAAGGTGTTGACGCCGCTTCACACACACACACACACCACCACACACATACAAATACACACACCCCACACACTACAACACACACACACTACAACACACACACTACAACACATACACTACAACACACACACACTACAACACACATTGGTGCTAGCAAGCTCATGTACTGGTAGATGTAGATGCTCACCATCTATCACTCACACATGACTGCACACACACACACACACACACGTACACACACATACACATACACATTCACAAACACACACACACACACACACATACACACACATACACACACACATACACACACAGACATACACAGACATATACACACAGTATCATATAGTATAATATAGTATAGTATAATATCGTATAGTATAATATACTATATCATAGTATAGTATAATATACTGTATCATAGTATAGTATAATATAGTATAATATATCATATAGTATAATATAGTATAGTATCATATAGTATCATATAGGATATCATAATATAGTATAGTATAATATAGTTTAGTATAGTATAGTATAATATAGTATCATATAGTATAATATAATATAGTATAATATACTGTATCATAGTATAGTATAATATAGTATAGAATAATATATCATATAGTATAGTATAATATAGTATCATATAGTATCATATAGTATAATATACAGTGAGGGAAAAAAGTATTTGATCCCCTGCTGATTTTGTACGTTTGCCCACTGACAAAGACATGATCAGTCTATAATTTTAATGGTAGGTTTATTTGAACAGTGAGAGACAGAATAACAACAAAAAAATCCAGAAAAACGCATGTCAAAAATGTTATAAATTGATTAGCATTTTAATGAGGGAAATAAGTATTTGACCCCTCTGCAAAACATGACTTAGTACTTGGTGGCAAAACCCTTGTTGGCAATCACAGAGGTCAGACGTTTCTTGTAGTTGGCCATCAGGTTTGCACACATCTCAGGAGGGATTTTGTCCCACTCCTCTTTGCAGATCTTCTCCAAGTCATTAAGGTTTCGAGGATGACGTTTGGCAACTCGAATCTTCAGCTCCCTCCACAGATTTGGCTAGGCAACTCCAGGACCTTAATGTGCTTCTTCTTGAGCCACTCCTTTGTTGCCTTGGCCGTGTGTTTTGGGTCATTGTCATGCTGGAATACCCATCCACGACCCATTTTCAATGCCCTGGCTGAGGGAAGGAGGTTCTCACTCAAGATTTGATGCGGTGAAGTTGTCCTGTCCCCTTAGCAGAAAAACACCCCCAAAGCATAATGTTTCCACCTCCATGTTTGACGGTGGGGATGGTGTTCTTGGGGTCATAGGCAGCATTCCTCCTCCTCCAAACACGGCGAGTTGAGTTGATGCCAAAGAGCTCGGTTTTGGTCTCATCTGACCACAACACTTTCACCCAGTTCTCCTCTGAATCATTCAGATTTTCATTGGCAAACTTCAGACGGCCATGTATATGTGCTTTCTTGAGCAGGGGGACCTTGCGGGCACTGCAGGATTTCAGTCCTTCACGGCGTAGTGTGTTACCAATTGTTTTCTTGGTGACTATGGTCCCAGCTGCCTTGAGATCATTGACAAGATCCTCCCGTGTAGTTCTGGGCTGATTCCTCACCGTTCTCATGATCATTGCAACTCCACGAGGTGAGATCTTGCATGGAGCCCCAGGACGAGGGAGATTGACAGTTCTTTTGTGTTTCTTCCATTTGCGAATAATCGCACCAACTGTTGTCACCTTCTCACCAAGCTGCTTGGCGATGGTCTTGTAGCCCATTCCAGCTTTGTGTAGGTCTACAATCTTGTCCCTGAGCATCCTTGGAGAGCTCTTTGGTCTTGGCCATGGTGGAGAGTTTGGAATCTGATTGATTGATTGCTTCTGTGGACAGGTGTCTTTTATACAGGTAACAAGCTGAGATTAGGAGCACTCCCTTTAAGAGTGTGCTTCTGATCTCAGCTCGTTACCTGTATAAAAGACACCTGGGAGCCAGAAATCTTTCTGATTGAGAGGGGGTCAAATACTTATTTCCCTCATTAAAATGCAAATCAATTTATAACATTTTTGACATGCGTTTTTCTGGATTTTTTTTTTGTTATTCTGTCTCTCACTGTTCAAATAAACCTACCATTAAAATTATAGACTGACCATTTCTTTGTCAGTGGGCAAATGTACAAAATCAGCAGGGGATCAAATACTTTTTTCCCTCACTGTAGGATATCATAGTATAGTATACTATAGTTTAGTATAGTATAGTTTAATATAGTATAGTATAATATAGTATCATATAGTATAATATAATATAGTATAGTATAATGTACTATATAATATTATAATATATTATAAACTGTGTGGTTCAAGCCCTGAATGCTGATTGGCTGACAGTCATGGTATATCAGACCGTATACCATGGGTATGACAAAACATTTATTTTTACTGCTCTAATTACGTTGGTAACCAGTTTATTATAGCAATAAGGCACCTCTGGGGGTTGTGATGTATGGCCAATATACCACGGCTAAGGGCTGTGTCCAGGCACTCAGCCCTTAGCTGTGGTATATTGGCCATATGCCACACCTCCTCGGGCCTTATTGCTTAAATATAGTATAGTATAATATACCGTATCATAGTATAGTATAATATAGTATAGTATAATATAGTATCAGAAAGTATAATATAATATAGTATAATATAGTTTGGTATAGTATAATATAATATAGTATAGTATAATATAGTATAGTATAATATAGTATCATATAGTATAATATAATATAGTATCATATAGTTTGGTATAGTATAGTATAATATAGTATCATATAGTATAGTATAATATAGTATAGTATCATATAGTATCATATAGTATAATATAATATAGCATAATATAGTTTGGTATAGTGTTGTATAATATAGTTGTATATAGTATCATATATTATCATATAGTATAGTATAATACAGTATAGTATAATATAGTATAATATAGTATAGTATAATATAGTATCATATAGTATAATATAATATAGTATAATATAGTTTGGTATAGTATAATATAATATAATATAGTTCGGTATAGTATAGTATGGTATAGTATAGTATAGTATAGTATAGTATAGTATAGTATAATATATTATAATATAGTTTGGTATAATATAGTATAATATAGGATAGTATAATATAGTATCATATAGTATAATATAATATAGTATCATATAGTTTGGTATAGTATAGTATAGTATAGTATAGTATAGTATAGTATAGTATAGTATAGCAGTCCTTTCTTTCGTTTTATTAGACATCAATTCAAAGTCTAGAAAACACTTCAACACTTCAGCAGCTACAAAACTGACCTTTATTACAGAGCACATGAGTCACTTAACACTACAGTATATACTACGCCAGTGTGTGTGTGATCACACCTACAGCAAGCCCATCACATGTGTTTGTGTTAGATCAGGACAATATTAGCCAGATGCGTACAGATATAGCTCAATGTGATGGTACTCTTAAGACCTTTTTCAAACCTTGAAAGAATGCATTAGGACAACATTGATATTCTTATTGCTCATTGAGATAGAGATTGTGTGATGTATTTTGGAAGAGGGTAGCCTATTGATGCACATTGATGTAATACCAATATGTAACAGAGGGTGGTGCCTAGGCTGTATTAAAGCAGGGAGAGCGTGGAAGTGGCATACTGCAGCTGTATGGTGGTTAAGCTATGCTCTATGACTGCATGCACAGATAGGGACAACCAACCAATAAATAAACAGGTTAAATGTCTAAATCCCACTCTATCCCCCCATTTACAGCAGTACTTTTGGCCAGAGTCCTATAAACCCTAAGTACTGCACTAATATCGGTCTGCTAATACAGGACTAGTAAAGGCCCAGTGCACTACTGTTTAAAAAATATATATATATTATGATTTTTCAGGGGGTGCTACTACTTCCTGAGGCTATGGACACAGGGAGACAGGGACACAGGGAGACAGGGACACAGGGAGATAGGGACACAGGGAGACAGGGACACAGGGACACAGGGAGACCGGGACACATGGAGACAGGGAGTCAGGGACACAGGGAGACAGGGACACAGGGAGACAGGGACACAGGGAGGCCAGGACACAGGGAGCCAGGGACACAGGGAGACAGGGACACAGGGAGACAGGGACACAGGGAGACAGGGACACAGGGAGACAGGGACACAGGGAGACCGGGACACATGGAGACAGGGAGACAGGGAGTCAGGGACACAGGGAGACAGGGACACAGGGAGACAGAGACACAGGGAGACCGGGACACATGGAGACAGGGACACATGGAGACATGGAGACAGGGACACATGGAGACAGGGAGACATGGAGACAGGGACACATGGAGACAGGGACACAGGGAGACAGGGACACAGGGACACAGGGAGACCGGGACACAGGGAGACCGGGACACAGGCAGACAGGGACACAGGAAGACCAGGACACAGGGGGACCGGGACACAGGGAGACCGGGACACAGGGTTTATTTTCCTTCTTACTGATGTGCTGAGATACCCAAGAGTAACATGCAGCACAGAACAACTCAAAGAAGCAATCTTAATAGGTATTTGACGATGGAAACAATCTTTACTGGATGTTTAAATGTGCTTCTGTTGTATAGACTAAGCAGTCTTTGTTGATTTGAATGTAACATTTTATTCCTTAGTGTGTGAGGACATTCCAAATCTCATGAAGATGTTTAAGAGCATAAAAAGACAAAGCTTGCGTCCCAAATGGCACCCTATTCCCTATATAGTGCACTACTTTTGACCAGAGCCCTATGGGTCCTGGTCAAAAGTAGTGCACTACATTTGGGATGTACTCAACGTGTTGTGAATAGCAGACATACCATCCAAACCTCAGCCCCAACAGAAAATAAGTTGCAACTCAACTAGAATGGAAACACAGAACTATCCCACATTATATATCTGTTCAACTCAAAGGGGAGGTTTATTTAGGACTACCATATTAAAACCTTTTGTGTTCCCCCATGAGATTGTTTTAATATTCTAGACACAGAACCACCATTGTGTGGTTTTGTTCAAATGTATAAAGTAAAAAGCCCACATCAGAAAGAACTGGAAGATGCAGTGAAGCACTTTCATGTGTAGTAAGGCATTTATAGAGTAGTGTGAGAGACTTTGAGATGACAGAGCAATTAATGAGCTCAACTGGAGTTGGGTTTTTGATTCATATGCGGTGTGGTTCAGTGTGTGTGTGTGTGTATTTGTGTTGTGGTCAGCGTGTGGGATGGGTCCCACCATGCCCTTACTGCATTCCTACCCAACCCAACGTGCACGGAACAGAGCAGAGCTCAGGCAAGGCACAGCCGCACATGGGTAGGGCAGGACGCCTCAAAATAGTGTACACTCCTTGCTCACCAATTCCAATCACCAACATGATCTACACACACACACACATATGCATGCACACACACACTCTTGCGCACACTTGTGCACATGCGCGAACACGCACACACACTCACACATTCACACACTCGTGCACGCACACAAGCATACACACACACATATTTAGAGGATTAGTTGAAATGGTGAGAAAGGACTAGTGTGGTTTCTTGGTTTGCTGTCAAGATGATTTCCGCTAATTGTTGTTTATGTGAAGTCCTTGTCGAAGACTTGAAAATACATTTTCTTTATCTATTTGTCTCATCTCTCCCCCTGTCTTTCTCACACAGTGCTCAGCCTCTCTACTTCACATTGCTCAGCCTCTCTACTTCACAGTGCTCAGCCTCTCTCCTTCACAGTGCTCAGCCTCTCTCCTTCACAGTGCTCAGCCTCTCTCCTTCACAGTGCTCAGCCTCTCTCCTTCACAGTGCTCAGCCTCTCTCCTTCACAGTGCTCAGCCTCTCTCGTTCACAGTGCTCAGCCTCTCTCCTTCACAATGCTCAGCCTCTCTCCTTCACAGTGCTCAGCCTCTCTTCTTCACAGTGCTCAGCCTCTCTCCTTCACAGTGCTCAGCCTCTCTCCTTCACAGTGCTCAGCCTCTCTCCTTCACAGTGCTCAGCCTCTCTCCTTCACAGTGCTCAGCCTCTCTCCTTCACAGTGCTCAGCCTCTCTCCTTCACAGTGCTCAGCCTCTTTCCTTCACAGTGCTCAGCCTCTCTTCTTCACAGTGCTCAGCCTCTCTCCTTCACAGTGCTCAGCCTCTCTCCTTCACAGTGCTCAGCCTCTCTTCTTCACAGTGCTCAGCCTCTCTCCTTCACAGTGCTCAGCCTCTCTCCTTCACAGTGCTCAGCCTCTCTTCTTCATAGTGCTCAGCCTCTCTCTTTCACAGTGCTCAGCCTCTCTCCTTCACAGTGCTCAGCCTCTCCTTCATAGTGCTCAGCCTCTCTCCTTCACATTGCTCAGCCTCTCTCCTTCACAGTGCTCAGTCTCTCTCCTTCACAGTGTTCAGCCTCTCTTCTTCACAGTGCTCAGCCTCTTTCCTTCACATTGCTCAGCCTCTCTCCTTCACAGTGCTCATCCTCTCTTCTTCACAGTGCTCAGCCTCTCTCCTTCACAGTGCTCAGCCTCTCTCCTTCACAGTGCTCAGCCTCTCTCATTCACAGTGCGCAGCCTCTCTCCTTCACAGTGCAGTCTCTCTCCTTCACAGTGCTCAGCCTCTTTCCTTCACAGTGCTCAGCCTCTCTCCTTCACAGTGCTCAGCCTCTCTCCTTCGCAGTGCAGCTTCTCTGCTTCACAGTGCTCAGCCTCTCTCCTTCACAGTGCAGCCTCTCTCCTTCACAGTGCTCAGCCTACCTCCTTCACAGTGCTCAGTCTCTTTCCTTCACAGTGCTCAGTATACCTCATTCACAGTGCTCAGCCTCTCTCCTTCACAGTGCTCAGCCTCTCTCCTTCACAGTGCTCAGCCTCTCTCCTTCACAGTGCAGCTCATCACCTTCACAGTGCTCAGACTCTCTCCTTTACAGTGCTCAGTCTCTTTCCTTCACAGTGCAGCCTCTTTCCTTCACAGTGCAGCCTCTTTCCTTCACAGTGCAGCCTCTTTCCTTCACAGTGCAGCCATCTCTTTCACAGTGCTCAGCCTATCTCCTTGTCAGTGCTTAGCATCTCTCCCCTCTCTTCACAGTAAAACAGTGTAAAGTCAAAAGGAGTTGAACAAGAGTACAGATCCATTGTAAGCCCTTCTGTGGTTTGGTGAAGAACTGAGTGTTGCTGTGCATTTTCTTCATGAGGCCCAGATCCCTGATCCCTGATTCCCGATCACTGATCACTGATCCCCGATCCCCGATCCCCGATCACTGTTGTAGCTAGATAGATACAGTAGATAGGTACTCTGCACTTTCATCTTCTAATCTATCTCACTGTCATGTTGAATGCAGAAGACTTCTGAGTTGAAACGTGTTGATGAGGGCTATGCAATCAGACAGTTCGTCTTTCCATTTGTAGGCATGTGGACTTTTGAACTTTTTTGTTGTTGTTGTATGTTTAAAACCTCCCAGTGAAATGTGAGTACAATATCATTTCTTAAGAGCAAAGTTTTTCAACCCGGTTTTTGTTTCAACTTTACATCCCCACAATCCTCATTGCAATAATTCTACATCCAGCCGCTAAAAAACAAATCCTTATGACGTCCCCTGGAGGAGGGCTAGGCGTTCCCTTGCCTGCATAAGTCTCAACTGTATAATATGTACATTGTTTCTGTCTCACCAGAGCAGAACGGGGGGGCTATGGTTGGTTCAGAGCAGACTGGAGGGAGGACTCTGGTTGGTTCAGAGCAGACCAGAGGGGGGACTATGATTGGTTCAGAGCAGAACAGAGGGGGGACTCTGGTTGGTTCAGAGCAGACCGGAGGGGGGCCTCTGGTTGGTTCAGAGCAGACCGGAGGGGGGCCTCTAGTTGGTTCAGAGCAGACCGGAAGGGGGACTCTGATTGGTTCAGAGCAGACCGGAGGGAGGCCTCTTCCTGTACTGAGTTTAGGCTTTCCAAACTAGGGGTCGCAACCCCATGTGGGGTCGCCTGGTTTAGTGGGTATCAGGGTACCACACCATCGACTATGTGGGCATTAACTCATACATATACACTCAACCTATGGCAGGACAGACACAAGGTGCTCCATTCCTCCATTCCTCCTCCCTTCTTTCTGTTTTTCTTTTTTTCTCTGTTCATCTATCCATCTCTGACAGCAATCTGGGCATGGATGCCTTGATAGGGGGATGTCAATTGAACTATTACATCATGCTTTCTGAGGACATCACAAGAGTGACTGATCTATGATGCTGCGCTGAGTGTCTTTTTATGCAGTAGGTCTGGACTCCTAGCTAACTCGATGTAATAGGTCTGGACTTCTAGCTGACTAGATGCAGTAGGTCTGGACTCCTAGCTGACTCAATGCAGTAGGTTGGTCTCCTAGCTGACTTGATGCAGTAGGTCTGGACTCCTAGCTGACTAGATGCAGTAGGTCTGGACTCCTAGCTGACTAGATGCAGTAGGTCTGGACTCCTAGCTGACTAGATGCAGTAGGTCTGGACTCCTAGCTGACTAGATGCAGTAGGTCTGGACTCCTAGCTGACTCAATGCAGTAGGTCTGGTCTCCTAGCTGACTTGATGCAGTAGGTCTGGACTCCTAGCTGACTAGATGCAGTAGGTCTGGACTCCTAGCTGACTAGATGCAGTAGGTCTGGACTCTTAGTTGACTTGATGCAGTAGATCTGGACTCCTAGCTGACTAGATGCAGTAGGTCTGGACTCCTAGCTGACTATATGCAGTAGGTCCGGAGTCCTAGCTGACTTGATGCAGTAGGTCTGGACTCCTAGCTGACTTGATGCAGTAGGTCTGGACTCCTAGCTGACTTGATGCAGTAGGTCTGGACTCCTAGCTGACTTGATGCAGTAGGTCTGGACTCCTAGCTGACTTGATGCAGTAGGTCTAGAGTCCTAGCTGACTTGATGCAGTAGGTCTGGAGTCCTAGCTGACTTGATGCAGTAGGTCTGGACTCCTAGCTGACTTGATGCAGTAGGTCTAGAGTCCTAGCTGATTTGCTGGTCGTGCTGTGAGCTATATGTGCTCAGAGGTTGCTCAGGGACTTTCCCCATACTATCTTCTCTCATTTCAATATCCGTGGGAGGATCTGAAAGGATCTCTCTCTCTCTCTCTCTCTCTCTCTCTCTCTCTCTCTCGCGCTTTCTCTGCCTCTCTCTGTAGGGTGTAGTGTACTGTAATGTCATTGTGTGGAGGTTGTTGTGGCACGCGATGTGTTTTTATGGTTTTGTGGGGGATGTGTTTGCTGTCTTTTTAGTGTAGTGAGGATGTCTCATTAAAGCTGCAATGTGTAACTTTTTGGGGCGACCCGACCGAATGCACATAGAAATGTGAGTTATTGATCTGTCATTCTCATTGAAAGCAAGTCTACACTATATCTTTACACTATACTTGCTTGTTTTGTCACATAAACTGAAATTAGGCAAACTATTAGAATTTTAGCAGCCAGGAAATGGCGGAGTGATTTCTGCATAGTGCACCTTTAAAGTAAGACAAAAAGTCTCTCTCTCTCTCTCTCTCTCTCTCTCTCTCTCTCTCTCTCTCTCTCTCTCTCTCTCTCTCTCTCTCTCTCTCTCTCTCTCTCTCTCTCTCTCTCTCTCTCTCTCTCCCCTCTCTCTCTCTCTCTCCCCCTCTCTCTCTCTCTCTCTCTTTTTTTTTTCTCTTTCGTTATCTCTTTTCTCCCACAAACACATCCACACCCACGCATTTGCAGAGAGAAGCCACGCGCTCCATAAAGACATTACTGATCAACACGCTATTACTAATGATAACTAATGCTTTCCACTCCTATCAATCATGCAACTGATGTTGTAGAAAATATAGACACTTGCTGTACAGTATCTGTACTGTTAATAACCTGCAGGTATATTTTTGTTACTGTGAATAGATAGGAAGAATGTCATAAAGCTGCAGGTAAATATAAGGCTTTATCAACAATGAATCTTCCAGTTATGTGTCTTGATGCAAAGTAATTCGTTCAGATTTATTTTCCTCTTCTATCACCAATCGATTGAACAATAAAAACAAATATTCTGCATATACGTTGAATATGTGTGGCCAGTACAGTAGTTGATATCTTAATCTATTACCAGTTTATAATTTATAGACAAATAGACATATTCTATACTGTATACTGCTTTGATATAATGTTCTGGCTCTCTGGCTTCAGTCAGACCAGGCCAAACGAGGACAGAGAGAGAGAGCGCAGTGGACCTGTCTGTCTGTCAGACCAGGCCAAACGAGGACAGAGAGAGAGAGCGCAGTGGACCTGTCTGTCTGTCAGACCAGGCCAAACGAGGACAGAGAGAGAGCAGTGGACCTGTCTGTCTGTCAGACCAGGCCAAACGAGGACAGAGAGAGAGCAGTGGACCTGTCTGTCTGTCTGTCAGACCAAGCCAAACGAGGACAGAGTAGGCAGTGGACCTGCTTGCCTGACAGACAAACTGACAGTGTTGATAGAAGAGATGGAGTGGGCGGTGTTTGCTCTTAGATGTGGTGCACCATGCCTCTGACTCATTGTAAGAATGCCAAATAGCCGCTTTGGTATTTACTATAATCAGACATTGCACTGTGTTAGTGTTTTGGGCAAGTTGATCTCTAAAATGTCCTAAATAATTATCTTCATCCTCTTCATCATATTCATCAACACTGCTGAACTATGGATAAATACAGTACGGATTTCCGTCTTTGCTGCTGTGATCATAGGTATGCTACTGTAACTATATTTCCTGCTTGCTCTGGTTTGTCTGTGTGTGTCTGCCTAACTCCGTGGCTCGTGAAATGTAGCATTTGACCTTTTGGTTGTTAGTTTTTTAACATATGAGACAAAACAATTATATAGTTATCACAATTATTATTATTATTATTATTATTATTATTAATGTATGAGGAGCTAGAATATTTCTTAAAACACATTATTATTAATTATTATTATTATTATATTATTATTATTAAAACACATCCCCATTGATTTCAGTGAGATTATTTTTATTGTAATTGCACAAGCAAGGTCAATTACTGTAGATTACTTTCATCACTATTTCATTGCTGTACTGTAGAGCAAGTGTTTTGCTCACCCACCTTTACAGTTTCCATTACTGTCAATGTGGCCTCGTCTTACGACTTGCATGTCACCGCTGGCCAATTGTCAATTTCATTTCTAGTTCTTCAGAGAGTTGAGAAACATATTTATTTTATTGATGTTATATCAGAAGAATAGTTGCCCGTATGAGAGTGCAAAGGCATCTTGTCTGGGTGTGCTGAGTAAAAGAATGCAGACATTTGGAGTGTGTTTGTGTATATTTTCCATTTTATCCAAATCGTCGTGGAAGTGTCACCCTTTTTTATTTTATTGGGGTAACTTTAAAATGGCCCATTCTATTATTGCATGTGCATATTGCAAGATTTCCCTTGATCTCCATATAGTGAGTCACTCCTTTTCCCCGCCGCCATTTAAAATGAACAAACATGGTCCTCTTTCTTTCATCTGTCTTTTTAACTGTAATGGATGAATTGATTTACTGTAATACGGTTTCTTCTTCCTTTCGTAGACGTTTATTTTTTACTTCCTTAAGAAGTCATGAAGTCCGTACAGATCTCCTAAACATTGTCACGCCGTGATATGTTTACAATCAAATCAAAATGAGGAACAAATTTAAACAAATATTATTTCAATTTCATAATACAATATATTTCATTGTAATATTTGAGCAGACCATTTCCGCTCACTTTTTATAAGGTCCTTTTAATGATATCGTTTTTAAAATATATTTGTCAATCTTCTACATTGTTGGGTTATTACATTATTATATATATATATATATATATATATATATATATATATATATATATATAGATGTGATATGGAGTCCTAAAAGCAAGTGTTTAGTTGCATTTCCAAATTGTTTTGATTATACTGCCTTAACACAGCCCTATAATGACGGAGTGACAGAGACAGGGATAGCGGTAGATAACACTATTTGAAAAATACAAGTAACTCGTATCTATTTTATAGTCAACTTTGTTACGAAACAACACTTCCCAAATTGATTGATCAAGTCCAGAACAGAACCCTGGTACCATAGCCTGGCATGGGTTGCCACACCACGTGGTTTAAGAAGAGGATACAGTACAGTGTATGACTCCAGAGTTTGTATATGGCTGCAGAGTTTGTATATGGCTTCAGAGTTTGTATATGACTCCAGAGTTTTGTATATGGCTCTAGAGTTTTGTATATGGCTCCAGAGTTTATATATGGCTCCAGAGTTTGTATATGGCTCCAGAGATTGTATATGGCTTCCGAGTTTGTATATGGCTCCAGAGTTTGGCTTGTTAGCTCGTCCAGTATCTTCCTTCACTGAGATCACGCAGAGCTATGAAGAGAGAGAGACTTCATTACATTGCTTTTACAGGGGATGAAACTGAGATCAAATCTGTTCGCTGAAAAGACAGGAGGGAGGGAGGGAGGGAGGGAGGGAGGGAGGGAAGGAAGGAGGGAGGGAGGTACGGATATGATCCATGTTACAGCATGTTGTTGAGGTTAGACTCTTATCCCTGCAGGGGTTTCTCTGTAAAAAAAAAAAAACGGAGTGTATCCCAAATGGCACCCTTTTCCTTATTTAGTGCACTACTTTTTACCAGGGCCCATGGTGCTCTGGTCAAAAGTAGTGCACTATATAGGGAATAGAGTGCAATTTTGGATGCTAGCATACAGTCAGACCCCAACCAAGCAGAGAGAGAGAGAGCCCTGGTCTGGTCCGCATTACCTCCCAAATTCAATCTAATTTTCTCTCCCATGACAGTGAGTGACAGTGTGCCGCATGTGCTGTCATTAAAGCAGCATCGCACGGCCCGGCCCGGGGATGGCTTTCATTATCTGAACACTTGATTTATTTATTTGAATAGCGAGTGCATTCTTCACTCTTTTATATTGAGTCAGAACATATAAATCCAAGAGGTTGAACGGTGCAGGGGGCTGGCGAGGAGAGGAGAGGAGAGGAGAGGAGAGGAGAGGAGAGGAGAGGAGAGGAGAGGAGAGGAGAGGAGAGGAGAGGAGAGGAGAGGAGAGGGAGAGGAGAGGGAGAGAGGAGAGGAGAGAGAGGAGAGGAGAGAGAGGAGAGGAGAGGAGAGAGGAGAGAGGAGAGGAGAGAAGAGAGGAGAGAGAGAAGAAGGAAGAGAAGAGAAGAGGAGAGGAGAGGAGAGGAGAGAGAGGAGAGGAGAGGAGAGGAGAGGAGAGGAGAGGAGAGGAGAGGAGAGGAGAGGAGAGGAGAGGAGAGGAGGAGAGAAGGAGAGGGAGGAGAAGGCGAGGAGAGAAGGCGAGGAAAGGAGAGGAGATGAGAGGAGAGAAGGATAGGAGAGGAGAGGGGAGGAGAGAAGGAGAAGAGAAGGAGAAGAGAGAAGGAGAGAAGGACAGGAGAGGAGAGCCATTTAGCATGTTACGTGGGATGGGATGCCTGAGTCATGTTGTAACCGGTTATCATGCTCTCAATGCTGCATCATTTGTGAGGCTGATAAGTCAGCACTCAGGGGACTGTTTTGATGACTGTCTGACAACAAGAACACTCACCATATTAATATCTGTGTTGTATCAGTCATACCATGACAGTACTGACATCAGCTTCAGTGATTAGACAGACAGAGAGGCCTATCAACTCTGCCAGTCACAACCTCATTTAGGCTCTTCAAAGGCTTTATAGCACTTGTCTCTTAACTCTGCTCATAGCAGAGCTGAAAAATCGCTCCCTCTGTGTCTCTCATATCTGGTAATAGGGCAGTGAAGAGTAAAGTTGTTTAGTAGAGTGTTGATGACTCGTGAAGTTAGCGGGGTGCATTGTGAACCGTGCAGGTCAGCTGGAGCATGCGAGAGAGCAGAGCAGAGCTGAGGTGATGATGATTAAAATGCATCCTGTGGGCTGCCCCTCCAAGCCCATTGGCCCACCTCTCCACGACAGTCAAAAGCATCACAGTCATAACGGTAAAGGTCACGCCTCAATTTAGTCACCTCAGCTCTTCGGTATATCCAGTCAGTGAGAACGATGCAAGTGTGCCGGGCCATAAAGATGACTCTTTCGACCAAAACTTTTTTTCTTCTAAAATGGCAGTGGGCTCCTCAAACATGAACTGATCTGCTCACTATTATTATGAACTATATATAACTATATAATTATTATTAATTATGAACACAATCATATAATACTGAAAAACCTCAGGGGTCCTTTCAATTGTACTTTTCTTTACAAGTCATACCTAGATATTTATATTTAAATAGAAGAGAAGAAAATAGGAGTCCAGTCATAACTATAGATTTAAAGAGTTAAACATACCAGTAAACCACTTTATTATCAACATCCGGTAACAGTCATAGAGAAGACGAAAATAATTCACATGTAACAGTTGAATTTGTTGTTAGGTAAGGTTTACGCATATGAACTGAGTACATGGAAGCATTCGGAAACGTTAAAATAAATAAATCATATCTCATTCAGTCTATACACATACTGTACTCTACAAAACCCTCTCTGAGTTTTCATTTTTATAGGGCATCAACTTTTGTGTTTATGTTGACAGTATGTTTATTTGTTGGTGTTTTGCCTTCATTTGATGTGTTTCATGAACAGTGTTATTACAAAAGAAACTCAAGAAGACCAATACTGTAGTAGGTTAACATATTCCTGTGTCAATGCTGCACATATATTTTGGGAAACTATTGTCAAAGCCACACACATCAGTGAAGGGTTCTGTGCAATAATGTATATTGTATAGACCCATCAAGATGAATGGTTCTATGTAGTGATAAACACATCTAAGAGAATGTATGGTTCTATGTGGTAATGATTAGATATTGCCAATCAGATTAGATATTGCCAATCAGAGCGAAGGGGGGGGGGGGGAAAGAGAGCCATCAGAGGATCTTGGGAAATACATTTGAAATCCCCTGCGTCTTCATTTGTTGTCTATGTGATGGGAAAAAGGGGCTTTTACAGTCCCTCGCAGATGTGTGATTTGTGCTTGTGATCATCATCTATTGTCTCTGTGATGGAAATAACTGTCTTTTTATAGTCCGTCTCTGATTTGAGTGGATAAAATACCAGTCTCACAGTTTGCTGTTGAATTTTATACACTCCAGCTATTGCTGTCAGTTTGGAATTTGTTAAATGTTCTTTCACTGTGTTAGATATGTAAAAACCACACAAATGATGTAACACACTGTCAGAAATATGAGGAGAGTTCTTTGAACCGTGTGAAAATAGTCACCACTTGAACTAATAATATAACTCTTGAGGGTAATTGGTTGCAACGTTTTTAATGTAAGGTTTCTTTGTGCATTGTTATTTTATGTTACTTTATTTCATTTGGTATTCTAAAAAGAGAAATAAAATGTCCTCTCTCTCTCTCTCTCTCTCTCTCTCTCTCTCTCTCTCTCTCTCTCTCTCTCTCTCTCTCTCTCTCTCTCTCTCTCTCTCTCTCTCTCTTTCTCACTCTCTCTCTCTCCCCCCCTCGCTCTCTATCTCTCTCGCTCTCTCGCTCTCCCTTCCTCTCTCTCGCTCTCTCCCTTTCTCTCTCTCTCTCTCTCTCTCTCTCTCTCTCTCTCTCTCTCTCTCTCTCTCTCTTTCTCTCTCTCTCTCTCTCTCATTCTCTCTCACTCTCTCTCTCTCTCTCTCTCTCGCTCTCTCTCCACAGTGGACATCGAATGGGTCAGTTCTCTGGGCTCGGAGGAGGAGGATGGTGTTGAGGTGGATCTGTGGAGCCTGGAGCCCCAGGACTACCAGGGCAGTCTGGACAAGACCAGTCTGACCCCCAGCGACGGTGAGGGGGACGTGGAAGGGACCGAGCCAGGAGGTACCCCCAGCCCCAGGGGCCAGTCAACCCGGCCCCAAAGCCCCAGCCCCAAGGAGGACCACTGGGTAGAAGAGGAAGAGGAGGGACCTGAGAGTGGGATAACTATGGACAGGGAGCAGGAATCTCTCATGACCTACAGTAAGTTTATCAGCATATAGGCCTAGTTCACACCCAGTTTGTAATCATTACTGTATTTATTGTTATTCTATTTATTCCTTGTGATATAATTTTTCAATTTTTCTACTATTTCTCTATTTTTTCTCACTTCATTGTTGGGAAGGGCCTGTTAGTAAGCATTTCACTGTTAGTCGACACCTGTTGTTTACGAAACGTGACAAATAAAATGTGATTTGATTTGTAATCATAAAGAGTCTCAGAGTAGGATTTTTACATAATCATAAATAATCTGACCTGATCCTGGATCAGTACTGAGATGCTTTTTGACTTATCACAGTCTTATGAAACCATGGCATTTTCGAACCAGCCTGTGGGCTTTTTCATCTCCATTGGCGTCTTTGAAAATGCATGTAGGATGCAGCATGACAGAAGAGTCATCCCACCACAATGTCATAATATTTCCATGCATCAAAGAGGTGACGTTACGATACTGAAATCACTACCTTTCTTTTAGCTCAGAGACACACACACTTTTATTTAGAGCTGGGATCTTACACGGCTCGCCTAACAATCACTTTGGACTGTCTCTCTCTCGCTCTCTCTCTCTCTCTCTCTCTCTCTCTCTCTCTCTCTGTCTCTCTCTCGTCTCTCTCTCTCTCTCTCTCTCTCTCTCTCTCTCTCTCTCTCTCTCTCTCTCTCTCTCTCTCTCTCTCTCTCTCTCTCTCTCTCTCTCTCTCTCTCTCTCTCTCTCTCTCTCTCTCTCTCTCTCTCTCTCTCTCTCTCTCTCTCTCTCTCTCTCTCTCTCTCTCTCTCTCTCTCTCTCTCTCTCTCTCTCTCTCTCTCTCTCTCTCTCTCTCTCTCTCTCTCTCTCTCTCTCTCTCTCTCTCTCTCTCTCTATCCCTCTCTCTCTCTCTATCTCTCTCTCTCTCTCTCTCTCTCTCTCTCTCTCTCTCTCTCTCTCTCTCTCTCTCTCTCTCCCTCTCCTCCCTCTCTCTCTCTCTCGCTCTCTCTCTCTCTCTCTCTCTCTCTCTCTCTCTCTCTCTCTCTCTCTCTCTCCCCTCTCATCCCTCTCTCTATCTTTCTCCCTCTCTCTCTCTCTCTCTCTCTCTCTCTCTCTCTCTCTCTCTCTCTCTCTCTCTCTCTCTCTCTCTCTCTCTCTCTCTCTCTCTCAATTCAATTCAATTCAATTCAATTCAATTTGCTTTATTGGCATGACTTAACAATGTACATATTGCCAAAGTGTACTTTGGAAATTAAGTGATACATTGACAATATTAACATTGTAACACAGAGAGGCCTATCAACTCTGCCAGGCACAACCTCATTTAGGCTCTTCAAAGGCTTTATAGCACTTGTCTCTTACTCTGCTCATAGCAGAGCTGAAAAATCGCTCCCTCTGTGTCTCTTATATCTGGTAATAGGGCAGTGAAGAGTAAAGTTGTTTAGTAGAGAGTTTATGACTAGTTATCCCACTCTCTCCCTCTCTGTCTCTGTTCCCCAGCAGGTCAGAGGTCAGACAGCAGGGCCTTGGAGGACTTGGCCCACTATGACTTCCTGCTGCAGCTGAGAAAGGCATCCTCCCACCAACCTGCCTCACACCACAACCACCTGCCCCCCAACGGCAGAAGCCCTGCCTCAGCCATGTACCACCCTGGCAGCCTGCACCTCCATGATGACCTCCCTCCCCTCTGGTCTCCTGGGGCTCAGCGCTCACCTGAGAGACCAGGTAGGCTATGGCTATGCATCATTATAAACACACCTCGCATTTCCCCAAATCTCCGTTGATAGAGCCCACAAGGCTAATTTGAGTATAACAGGTTACATTTACAATATCCGTAGAGCTGCTATCAGCCTTATGTCATTAACGGCCAGATACATGTATTCCTTGATGGCTGTCGACTATAGTTTGAGTCCTGGACATTGTGTGATCTTGAATTTATAGTTAACAAACGTGTTAAGTGGTCCTCTCTGTCTGGCTCTGTGTGTCCTAGATGGTGTCCCTTTGACCTCTCTGTCTGGCTCTGTGTGTCCTAGATGGTGTCCCTTTGACCTCTCTGTCTGGCTCTGTGTGTCCTAGATGGTGTCCCTTTGACCTCTCTGTCTGGCTCTGTGTGTCCTAGATGGTGTCCCTTTGACCTCTCTGTCTGGCTCTGTGTGTCCTAGATGGTGTCCCTTTGACTCCTAGATGGTGTCCCTTTGACCTCTCTGTCTGGCTATGTGTGTCCTAGATGGTGTCCCTTTGACCTCTCTGTCTGGCTCTGTGTATCCTAGATGGTGTCCCTTTGAGTCCTGATGCTCTGAGGAACCTAGAGGCTTGTCCGTTCTGCCAGCGTACCTTCCACCGAGGAGGGTCCCTACGCCAGCACATCAGGTTTCGCCACGAGTGGGAAGGCGGGCACTATAGGGCTCAGATGGAACGACACATGCACAGTCAGGGACAGGGCAAGGTGAGACACTGGAAGAAATATAAAAATCCCATTCCTTTTTGAGTCCACCTACTACAAAGGGGCCACTCGTTTTAAGGTCTTTCGAGACTGATATGACCAGCAATCTAATGACTCCAAAAAAAGTGTTATGTTAGTTCATATACAGTGCATTCGGAAATTATTCGGACCCCTTGACTTTTTCCACATTTTGTTACGGCCTTATTCTAAAATGGATTAAATCGTTTTTTTCCCCCTCATCAATCTACACACAATACCCCATAATGACAAAGCAAAAACTGGTTTTTAGAAATTTTAACAAATGTATTACAAATAAATAACTTAAATATCACATTTCCATAAGTATTCAGACCCTTTACTCAGTACTTTGTTGAAGCATCTTTGGCAGCGATTACAGCCTCGAGTCTTCTTGGGTATGACGCTACAAGCTTGGCACACCTGTATTTGGGGAGTTTCTCCCATTCTTCGCTGCAGATCCTGTCAAGCTCTGTCAGGTTGGATGGGGAGCGTCGCTGCACAGCTATTTTCAGGTCTCTCCAGAGATGTTCAATCGGGTTCAAGTCCGGGCTCTTGCTGGGCCACTCAAGGACATTCAGAGACTTGTCCTGAAGCCACACCTGCGTTGTCTTGGCTGTGTGCTTAGGGTCGTTGTCCTGTTGGAAGGTGAACCTTCGTCTCAGTCTGAGGTCATGAGCGCTCTGTAGGTTTTCATCAAGGATCTCTCTGTACTTTGCTCCGTTCATCTTTCCCTCAATCCTGACTAGTCTCCTAGTCCCTGCTGCTGAAAGACATCCCCACAGCATGATGCTGGCACCACCATGCTTCACCGTAGGGATGGTGCCAGGTTTCCTCCAGACGTGATTCTTGGCATTCAGGCCAAAGAGTTCAATCTTGGTTTCATCAGACCACAGAATCTTGTTTCTCATGGTCTGTCCTTTAGGTGCCTTTTGGCAAACTCCAAGCGGGCTGTCATTGCCTTTTACTGAGGAGTTGCTTCCGTCTGGCCAATGGAAACAGGATGCACCTGAGCTCAATTTCGAGTCTCATAGCAAAGGGTCTGAATACTTATGTAAATAAGGTATTTCTGTTTTTTATTTTAAATACATTTGCACACACACAAAAAAAACATGTATTTTTTCTTTGTCATCATGGGATATTGTGTGTATATTGATGAGGATTTTTTTTATTTAATCCATTTTAGAATAAGGCTGTAACATAACAAAATGTGGAAAAGGTCAAAGGGTCTGAATACTTTCCGAATGCACTGTAGTTTGACTGTAGAACAGGCATGATATGCAATCTCAGAGTTGACTGTCAATCTCCTGTTGACTAGAACTAGACTGAATGTGTGTTTGTGATTGGTGCAGCACCCTGGGTCTGACCATGGCATAGAGAGCAGAAAGTTCAAGTGTCTTCAGTGTGGGAAATCCTTCAAGTACAAACATCACCTCAAAGAGCACCTCCGCATCCACAGTGGTAATGCACGTTTTCTTACATGAAACATTCAAAATCAAATCTTATCGATTTTATGTTAAAGCAATAAGACATGAGAACCCGTGGATTATGGTAAATAACACACGACTAAGGACTGTTCTTAGGCACGACGCAAAGCACCTTCAACTGAAGTTCCGTGTCGGTTCTTCCTTCTTTAGGTGAGAAACCGTATGAATGTTCCAACTGCAAGAAGTGCTTCTCTCACTCCGGATCCTACAGCTCACACCTCAGTAGTAAGAAGTGCTTGACAGGGGGAGGAGGAGGAGGTGGAGGGGAGAGCTATAACAGCAGACATAGCCACGGGACCTACCAGTCCTCCACTGCATCACCCTCAGCAGGCAGCGGTAGGAACAGCAGTGGAAAGGGCTCTCCCTACCCTCTTCACACCCAGCAGCGTCAGCCACCAGGGGACTTAGAGAGGGGGCTGTACCCACCTGGGGACCAGGCCAGGGGGGTCCTCCGGGGCCAGGAGCCGGGCAGGGAGCTGGGCAGGCTGTGGGATCCCACGGCGGCGCTCTCCCTCCGGAACAGCGTGTTCAAGGGCCCCACCCTGCTACCGTACCTACATGCCAGCTCCGGGGGCAAGTTTGAGCAGATGCTGCAGGAGATGCTTCGCAGGGAGGAGGGAGGTGTAGGCTCGGCCAGGGAGGAGGGGAGACTGGTGATTCACAACGGTGGGCGAGACAGGAAGGCATCATCGCCAGATTATCCAAAACCGCTGAAACGCAACCGGGCCGGCTCGGGTGAGGGGTATGGGGGTGGAGGTGGGGTGACATGTCACTGGTGCTCCCAGCTCTTCCCCAGCCCCACCGTATTACTCCAGCATGAGCGCTACCTCTGTAAGATGAACCGGCAGGCAATGGAGGTGCCTGAAGGTCCTCGCAGCAAAGACCACCTCTCTCCCCTCTACTTCTCTTCCAGACCCCCTCTCCAGCCACCCCCACCAGACAACAACCACAAACCCCCAGCGATGGCTAATGGTTTCTCCAAAGACAAGTCTCCTCTCCAGAGACCCAGCTGGCACTCTGTCCCTCTGGAGATGCTGGTCACCATGCACTCCCCCCAACAGCCCCTCCCAGATTCACTATCCATGAGATCCTATTGGTCTAGCCAGGAGAGTGGCGGGAGTGGCGGCAGCCCCAGCCAACCAGCACCAACTAACCCTGCTACAGACATGTCCTCACCGCTACCACTAGGGCAAAGACAATTCCCCTCTTCAGGGTTCGACTCGCCCCTCTGCCTGGACCTTTCCTCCACCACTCTCACCCCCCCTTGGAGTCGAACCGCCCCCAAAGGAAGGACCCCTGGGTCGGGGAGCGCCCAGAACGACCAACCCCTGGATCTCTCCCTCCCCAAGCCCCAGGAGGGGAAAGCCCTGGAGGACAGCATGCCCAGTAACGGACACCCTCGTCCGGGAGAAAAGAGAGAGAAGACCTACAGAGAGCCAGCAGAGAACCAGCAGCACCACCGGAGGCTGAGTCTCAGTCCACCTTGTCAACAGGTGTGGGACAGGAGGGGTATTATTTATGTCTGGCTGTGTGCTGTTTGTTATTTACTGTGTCTCTATACGGTGTATGTATTTGCAATGTGTGAGCTGTGGTAAGATTTTACTCTTTTAGGACAATAAACGTCAATCTAATCTAAACTAATCTAATCTCACCAGCATCAAGCAGTCTACAGTGGCACTCCGATGTTTGAGGGCTCCATCTACAGTGCATACCCTCTGTTTAACCCCATGATGCCTGCTGGGCTAGCTGGCTTAGGGCATGACGAGGTCCCCTCCCTGCCCCTCAGTCAACCAGCCAGCAGTCAGCGATTCCTCTCCCCTATGGCCTACATGATGGAGTCAGACACAGACGCTGTGCTGAAGAGGATCCATCAGGAGAGACAAGCATTCATGGTAAGAACAATATTTCCCCTAGATGTTATGGTATAAAACATTTCATTGGTATAAAGTTTATTTCAATTCAATCACAGTGCAGAGAAAGACGTTTTCAAATGTATTTCACTAGAATTAACTGAAGCTAGAGAGAAAACAACGCTGACATCCTCTGAACAGAACCAGATCAGAACCCCCTAACCATTAGTATTGTGTTCAGGGTGAGCTGATGGGTTGTGGGGGTCTGGATTACCTCTCTCTGATGGAGGAGGGAGGAGAGGGAGAGGGGGGACTACGGAGGAAGAGACTGAAGAAGACAAACGAAGGCCTGTACGCCTGCAACATCTGCAACAAGACCTTCCAGAAGAGCAGCTCTCTGCTCCGACACAAGTACGAGCACACAGGTACGCAGCGACATTTATACAAATTATGAAGCATAATTAATACTAAGAGCTCTGTTTAATCAGTAACACTTCAGCAGATTCCTGTGATAGAAATGTAAATGTAATTTTCCGATTGATCCAACGTACAGTGGCTTGCGAAAGTATTCACCCCCCTTGGCATTTGTCCTATTTTGTTGCCTTACAACCTGGAATTAAAATGGATTTTGGGGGAGTTTGTATCATTTGATTTATACAACATGCCTACCACTTTGAAGATTCAAATATTTTTTCTTGTGAAACCAACAAGAAATAAGACAAAAAAACAGAAAACTTGAGCGTGCATAACTATTCACACCCCAAAAGTGAAAATTCTTTGTAGAGCTACCTTTTGCAGCAATTACAGCTGCACGTCTCTTGGGGTATGTCTCTATAAGCTTGGCACATCTAGCCACTAGGATTTTTGCCAATTCTTCAAGGCAAAACTGCTCCAGCTCCTTCAAGTTGGATGGGTTCCGCTGGTGTACAGCAATCTTTAAGTCATACCACAGATTCTCAATTGGATTGAGGTCTGGGCTTTGACTAGGCCATTCCAAGACATTTGAATGTTTCCCCTTAAACCACTCGAGTGTTGCTTTAGCAGTATGCTTAGGGTCATTGTCCTGCTGGAAGGTGAACCTCCGTCCCAGTCTCAAATCTCTGGTAGACTGAAACAGGTTTCCCTCAAGAAGTTCCCTGTATTTAGCACCATCCATCATTCCTTCAATTCTGACCAGTTTCCCAGTCCCTGGGAAACATCACCACAGCATGATGCTGCCACCACCATGCTTCACGGTGGGGATGGTGTTCTCTGGGTGTTGAGAGGTGTTGGGTTTGCGCCAGACATAGCGTTTTCCTTGATGGCCAAAAAGCTCAATTCATCTGACCAGAGTACCTTTTTCCATATGTTTGGGGAGTCTCCCACATGCCTTTTGGCGAACACCAAACGTGTTTGCTTATTTTTTCTTTAAGCAATGGCTTTTTTCTGGCCACTCTTCCGTAAAGCCCAGCTCTGTGGAGTGTACGGCTTAAAGTGGTCCTATGGACAGATACTCCAATCTCCGCTGTGGAGCTTTGCAGCTCCTTCAGGGTTATCTTTGGTCTCTTTGTTGCCTCTCTGATTAATGCCCTCCTTGCCTGGTCCGTGAGTTTTGGTGGGCGGCCCTCTCTTGGCAGGTTTGCTGTGGTGCCATATTCTTTCCATTTTTTAATAATGGATTTAATGGTGCTCCGTGGGTGTTCAAAGTTTCTGATATTTTTTTATAACCCAACCCTGATCTGTACTTCTCCACAACTTTGTCCCTGACCTGTTTGGAGAGCTCCTTGGTCTTCATGGTGCCGCTTGCTTGGTGGTGCCCCTTGCTTAGTGGTGTTGCAGACTCTGGGGCCTTTCAGAACAGGTGTATATATACTGAGATCATGTGACAGATCATGTGACACTTAGATTGCACACAGGTGGACTTTATTGAACTAATTATGTGACTTCTGAAGGTAATTGGTTGCACCAGATCTTATTTAGGGGCTTCATAGCAAAGGGGGTGAATACATATGCACGCACCACTTTTACATTATTTATTTTTTAGAATTTTTTGAAACATTTTATTTTTTTCATTTCACTTCACCAATTTGGACTATTTTGTGTATGTCCATTACATGAAATCCAAATAAAGATCAATTTGAATTACAGGTTGTTATGCAACAAAATAGGAAAAACGCCAAGGGGGATGAATACTTTTGCAAGGCACTGTATGCAGCATTTACCGTGAATGCAATCTCTGCGACCACGGGAACATTGCCATTACATTTCAATCACGCTGTGATCTAAACTTCCGTGATGTTGATTGAATAGAGCCCTAAGTAAGGTGATGGGGAGACAACCAGATAGTATGATCATGACTTTTAGGGATAATCTCTGTCTTTTGAAACCTACAGTACGATGGATTGAGCATGTTTCTGTTCTGTTATATTCCCACAGGTAAACGTCCCCACGAGTGCCAGATCTGCAAGAAGGCCTTCAAGCACAAGCACCATCTGATGGAGCACAGTCGGCTGCACTCTGGAGAGAAGCCCTACCAGTGTGACAAGTGTGGCAAGCGGTTTTCCCACTCTGGCTCCTACTCCCAACACATGAACCATCGATACGCCTACTGTAGCAGGGACCAGGAACAGGAGGGGGTCGAGGAGCCTCCTCTAACCCCAGGAGGGTCCACCGATCTGGGCCATGTTGCCAGGGGCACCCCCCTCTCCATGGAGGACACCCCAATGTTTCTCAGTGATGCCAGTCTGGACGGGGGGATAGGAGGGAGAGCAGATGAAGAGGAGGAGGAAGAGGAGGACGAGACAGACGAGACTAAAGGAGGCCGTATGAAGGAGGCGTGTAGTTTGTCAGGATCAGGGTCTGGTGAAGGGTTGGGGTTGGAGCTGTGCTCTAGCCTTGTGGGGAATGAGAGAGACCGAGAGCAGGTCGACAGAGACAATGGAGAGGGAGAAAGTTCTGGTCTAGAGACTTACAGACTAGAGAACAACCATCACTGGGACAGAGACGTGTTGGAACAAAATGGAGACCAGAACACATACATATACGAGCTGAGCCCAGAAGCTCCACTGTCACAATGACAACAGCGGACAAGTACGCCAAAACAATGCATCTAGCTACATGTGCAAACATTTAACATTTTAGTCATTTAGGAGACGCTCTTATCCAGAGCGACTTACAACTAATCGTATCATGTACATTTTCCCTCAACAAAGTATTTATCAGCAAAGTCAGTGCTAGTGGGAAAATAGAAGTGCCTTTTTGTTGGTGGGGGGGGAAGGGGAGGGGGGCATCAGGGGCAAAGACTGATTGAGAGCCTTGTGAGAATATATAAAAGCATGCGCTGTTCAAAATGAAGCAAAACCTACACTGTACAAAGCAATATGAACACAACCAAAGTAAGGACCACATGAACAGATAGCGTCAATATAGTAGACAGTAAGCGCCATGGTATGATATCCACTCTGGTCAGTATGTGAGAAGCCACAATATTGACCCCTACACATCTGTCACAACAGCTACCAGTTGACCGCTACCTGCTTGTGACTGGGTATGGCTGAATGGGTATGAACCTCAAGGTGATGTTTTTCATGTTGTTCTGTAGCAAGCAGTGTTGTTCAATTTGTTTCCAGTTGCCTTATCAGTATAATAAATTATTCTTTATTTGCCAATATAAGTATTCACTTTTGAAGGTTTTATATTTGTTACATCATATTCTCCAAAGACGAAGAGGTCTCTGTTGTTTGTTAAAAAATTAATAAGCAATAAGTAATAACTATTATTTCAATTAAAATAAAGGATTAAATATGTATTATTTTGTGCCAAAGCCACAAATTTGCTTCAGTATATATCCATAATGACTGTGGTCAAGCTGTGCATTAATTATGGGCATTAGTATGGCGATAGATTAGTGCCAAAATTATAAAATGAGAAATATTGACACTAATATATATCCATACAAATACAGATCTTCCATGGGGTTTCCATAGTGACTAATGAATTGCTAATACAGTATCTAAAACTGGTGTCGAACTCAATTCGTGGAGGGCCGAGTGTCTGTGGATTTTCACTCCTCCCTTGTACTTGATTGATATAGTAAAGTTATGTAATAATATAATATTAATAATATGCCATTTAGCAGACGCTTTTATCCAAAGCGACTTACAGTCATGTGTGCATACATTTTTACGTATGGGTGGTCCCGGGGATCGAACACATTGATTAGTTAAGAACTCCCCTCACCTGGTTGTTTAGGTCTAAATTGGGCACAAAAAAAAAAAAAAATGTAAACACGTTTCCAGAAATTGAGTTTGACACCCCTGATTTAAAAGATCAACAGGGAAGCCAGCCACTCTACAAATGCTTGCTGGCTTTTATACAAGACGTCAATAAATGGACTGTGCCTTTAAATGTGGGATAGCCGCTAGCCATCTTAAACCTTGTACGTGAATGATCTCTCTGTACTTTACAGTATTTTTACACACATGGGAAAAACGAGAGTATGAAGGAGAAAATGAAACTTACACTGCCTCACAATGTTTTACTTTTTTTTTTTAATGTAATATTTGTCTCTATGTAATATACTGTAAGTACAGTACTGTACTACCATGCATTCAGGAAGTATTCACACCCCTTGATTTTTTCAAAATGTTTATTGTGTTACAGCCTGAATTTAAAAAATGTATACAATTGAGATTTATTTTGTCACTGGCTTACACACAATATCCCATAATGTTAAAGTGGAATTACGTTTTTCAAATTTTTTACAAATTAATAAAAAATGAAAAGCTGAAATATCTTGAGTCAATAAGTATTCAACCCCTTTGCTATGGCAACCCTAATGCTATGGCAAGCCTAAATAAGTTCCGGAGTAAAGAATGTGCTTAACAAGTCACATAATACGTTTCATGGACTCACTCTATGTGAGGCACTAAAGTAATACTGCAAAAACAATTGTCCTGAATACAAAGTGTTTTGTTTGGGGCAAATCCAATACAACACATTACTTAATACCACTCTCCATATTGTCAAGCATAGTGGTGGCTGCATCGTGTTATGGGTATGCTTGTAATCGGTAAGGACTGGGGAGTTTTTCAGATAAGAAAGAAATGGAATGGAGCTAAGCACAGGCAAAATCCTAGAGGAAAACCTGGTTCAGTCTGCTTTCCACCACACTGGGAGATGAATTCACCTTTCAACAGGACAATAACCTAAAAGACAAGGCCAAATCTACACTGGAGTTGCTTACCAATAAGACAGTGAATGTTCCCGAGAGGCCTAGTTACAGTTTTGACTTAAATCTGCTTGACAATCTATGGCGAGACCTGAAAATAGTTGTCTAGCAATGATCAACAACCAATTTGACAGAGCTTAAAGAATTGTGAAAATAATGTGTGGAAAGGTGTGGAAAGCTCTTAGAGACTTACCCAGAAAGACTCACAGCTGTAATCTCTGCCAAAGGTGCTTGTACAAAGTATTGACTCACGGGGTCTGAATACTTATGTACATTTTATATTTCTGTATTTAATTTTCAATTGATTTGCAAACATTTCTAAAAACATGTTTTCACTTTGTCGTTATGGGGTATTGTGTGTAAATGGATGAGACAAAAATGAAGGCTATAACACAACAAAATGTGGAATAAGTAAAGGGGTATGAATACTTTCTGAAGGCGCTGTATACGACACCCTAATGGAAGCAACGTGTCACACATTTCAATGCCGGTGTTGCCATAGTATTAGAATAACTAGCCTGTTCAAATAACTGGACATGCCTGTTCAAATTGATGTTGTCCGAGAGCTATCAGTAACTCTATTTCTATGGGTGTATCCACGGTGACAGGGTCAATCAAGACCCAGGACAGATTCTAGAACATGTATCATCTTCATACTTCCTCTTATCTGTCAATGTGAAACTACCTCAGATATATTCACCCACGTGAGTCATCTGTGAATCTGACAAAGCTCTGGTGTGTGGAATAAGACTTTACAGAGAGCTGAGGTGTGACCAAACCAAAATCCTCAGTGGACTGACTACCTGTCTGGAGCCATACTAGTGCCAAAAGAAATTGAATTTAAATTAAATCCTTTTGAATTTGTATGCAGAAAGTGAATTTTTATTCAACGTATTGGATAACTCTATGCGTGGCCGCTTAGGGCTCGATGTAATCCATATCGCCAATATAGCGCGATTTAAATTTAAAGGCAATGTTACTTCTTTCGTGTAGACTACATTCACGGTTGACGCTGCATATGTCGGCTCAATCGGAAATTACCTTTAAATTGCAGGCGCGTTATAGCGATACGGAATGAATCGAGCCCTTGGCCTTCCTCTATCACTATGAACTGAAAGCTCATCATGTCAGTATTTAGTAGGTGTAGGTAGTCATGCACAACTCAACCAACGTCAGAATTATCTGATTCTGTAGCGTTTAACTGGTGCTGCAAGCCTGCAGCTGCCTGATGCCACCAGCTTTTTATATATTTTTTTGGGATAAAGAAATTGTATTTTCTTGGACAAAGAAAGCAAATATACTTTTTAAACTCTGAGTTGATATAGGCACAACTTGTATCAAGCTTTTTTTTTTTTTTTATCAACTCAGTTATGCATTTTGTATTGAATTACATTTAGTAGAATTTTTTTAACCTGTGGATATATTTGTAATAAAAAATGTGGGTATTGCTTTGTCCTTTTCATGTATTCTTTCAAACACTTCTATTACAATTACATATGTCCCTGACACCTATTCACAAATATTAAAACTGAGTTTATGCAAGTTTACTCTCCATGCACGGCAGGTAGCTTAGTGGGTAAGAGCGTTGTGCCAGTAACCGAAAGGTCGCTGGTTCTAATCCCAGAGCCGACTAGGTGAAAAATCTGTCGATGTGCCCTTGAGCAAGGCACTTAACCCTAATTGCTCCTGTGAGTCACTCTGGATAAGAGCGTCTGCTAAATGACTAAAAAAATGCACATGATCAGCTTCAGAGATACCAATCACGCTATGTTTATGACAGGTCTTCTGTGTTCTGGTCAGGGTGCCACTAGTTTCCTCTTCAGGTAAATGGCTTCTAGATAAGCCTATATGGCCTCCTCAATTCTCTGCTGCAGGGTGACTTCTTGTAGATCATTTGCATGATGATTCAGAGATAGTGGAGAAGATAGTTTCTACCCTGAAACACGTGGCTTGTGCCACAGGCACATATCGGCTTTAATAGTTGCCTGGTAACAGCTGGGAAGTTCTTTATTTAACAGTTAACATTCAACTGTAAATAGATCAAAAAAATACCATACATTTATATAATGAAATGTCATGTGAAATACTTGAAAAGTCAAGTCAACATTCCAAAGTATCTGAAAGAGTTGGGACACGCATAATTTCTTAGAATCTAGCAATAGTTAATGACAAAAACTTTTGATTAGAATAGTGAATGTTTGAGCCTAACAATTTCTCTCTCTCTCTCTCTCTCTCTCTCTCTCAGCTGATTCTAACATTACTGATCATCACCACAAGCCTGAGAAAAAAAGAAAAAAACATCACAGGAAATAATGTTGCCAATAGTTTTATTCCATTGGTTTTTATTAACACATAAATCTCTGTAAATTTGCACGATTTGGAGTGAGAAAAAACATAAACGGTTGATAATTACAGTTATATACAAAATATAAATGCTTTCTGCATATTTAAAATGATTTATTTTTTAAGCATCTGCCAGTGTGTTTTATGAGATAAAATATGTCATTAGTTTTATCCCAAATAGTTTTGTCTCTACACATAAACAGTGAATAGGAACTCTTGTTATATGAGTATTTTAGGAGTAAATAAAATAGTAATTCAAGGTTTTAAAACAATATGTATAATTGTAACTAACTTTGGGCTGTTTAGAAGTCAGATAGGAATCTAATCATCTGCAGTCATTTCAGGTCATAGATATGTGTTATCCTACTCCAAAACTGTTGTGTGGTCCTCAGTGCAATAAACAAAAACTAGAACCAGCACTCAAACGGAATGGGGCAACTCTGGCAATGCACTGACAATGATTGGAATACACACAAAGCTTTCTTCCCATTATTAAACATTATAATGACTCTACTTCACTCTGCTGGTGACAGAAAAATATTTCCCCCTTTTCCCTCCTCCCATCCATGAGATGTGCAATAATATGACAATAAAAAGGAATAAATATATCAAATAAAACATCAAAATCCAACACACACTCTCTTTACTTCGCTTTCTTGCTCTGTTTTGTCTTCTCCTGCCAAACTCTCAGTATTACCAAACCCTCAGTATTACCAAACCCTCAGTATTACCAAACCCTCAGTATTACCAAACCCTCAGTATTACCAAACCCTCCGTATTACCAAACACTCAGTGTTTATGACAGGTCTTCTGTGTTCTGGTACCAAACCCTCAATAGTACCAAACCCTCAGTATTACCAAACGTCAGTATTACCAAACCATCAGTATTACCAAACCCTCAGTATTACCAAACCCTCAGTATTACCAAACCCTCAGTATTACCAAACCCTCAGAGGGAGTTCAATTGGGGGAAATCCACTTTTTAAAGGGATACTTCAGGATTTTGGGGGGCCTTTAGCTACTTCCCCAGAGTCAGATGAACTCATGGATACCATTTTTATGTCTCTGCATCCAGTATGAAGGAAGTCCAAACTACATTCAGAGACATAAAAATGATATCCTCTAGTTCATCTGACTCTGGGGAAGTAGATAAAGGGCTTCATTGCCAACATCCCAAAGTATCCCTTTATACATGTGCATTTCTAGTTCCTCTATAGTTCTGTTTATTAAAAGCAGTGTTTCCACCAATCACAGGGTAGCTGTCTGCCCTAGCTGTCTCTGAAGAGACGTACATACCTCCACACGTCTAGAATCTCTCACGCTAACTCAACCCACTGCTCCCGAACAGACCTGGGTTCAAATACTTTATCTGTGGTTGAATGAGCATACCTGGTTTAATGGACCAATTAGACAAGTCCCAATACTGTAAACCCCCGCCCACATGGCAGGCTGGCACTCCAGTCAGGTTAGAGGAAACGCTCAAAGCGTTTGAAGATTTCCAATAGTATTTAAACCCAGGTCTGCTGTTCGACAACAGACAACACTCTAACCCAAAGCCTGAAATTAATAAGCAGAAGAACGGTGTTGGGGAAGCTACTCTGAAATCATAGTTTACCAAACTACCAATTACTTCACACTAGAAGAAGTTAAGCTACACTAAAACTACCCTTAAGAAAAATATAGTTTACTTAACTAAAGCTACTTTGAAAAAGTAATTCACTACAGCCAAGCTACTTCGTGATATATTATCATATTTAAATCTGAAATGTCATAGACTGCAAACTGCAAGAACATATCACCCTGGGGCCAGGTGTTAACAAAATGTAGAATTAAACACAAATACTGTTTCAAGTGAGAATTAGACAGGTCTGGAAAAAAAAGAAGGACATTTTTGCTTATTTCACCCATATTTTATTATCTTCTTGCAAAAAAACTACTGCTTAGTTCCAGTAGTTTGCCACACAGCTAAATGGCAAAAAATAAAAATAATTAGCTACTGAAAACACTACCAAGATTTGAATTTAGTTCAGCTACCACCAAGCTACAGCAAACTGTAGTTTAATTACCAGTTGAACCACAGAAGAAGTAGAAGTCATTTAATCAACGGTTTTCATGGAAGGACATTTTACAATCAAGTTGTTATGTTTTCTGTTGTCTCACAGCGTTTGTTACTTTACGTTTAACTTCAGCGAGGGTCCATCTGTTTCAGTAGGGGACACTCCAAAATGCTCTAAGTCAGGACCGCCCAACCCTGTTCCCGGAGAGCTACCGTCCTGTAGGTTTTTGCTCCAACCCTAATCTAGCACACCCGATTCTAATCATTAGCAGGTTGATGAGATGAATCAGGTTACTAACACCTGGGGTTGGAGCGAAAAAACCTACAGGAGGGTAGCTCTCCAGGAACAGGGTTGGTTAACCCTACTCTAAGTTGATGGGAGAATATTACACTTATCTACAAACGTTTCACAAAATAAAATCGGTAGGTTTTCAACATGAAAATTGAAATACACAAATCAAATATATATAATACCAGCGGGATTCAAAGGTCTACACAGACAGTACAGTAATTGAACTTCGTAACTGTCACTAGCCGGGTACCACCCGTTACTCAACCCTGCACCTCAGGGGCTGCTGCCCTATGTACATAGACATGGAATCACCGGTCACTTTCATAATGTTTACATACTGCTTTACTCATTTCATATGTATATACTGTATTTTAGCCATGGCTCATCCTATATAACTACTGCTGTATAAACCTTTTCACAAACTGTCCATACACACCATTATATACATATACTGTATACAGAGCATTCGGAAAGTATTCAGACCCCTTGACTTTTTCCATATTTTGTTACGTTACAGCCTTATTCTAAAATTGATAAAATATATTATTTTTTTCTACACACAATACCCCATAATTACAAAGCAAAAACAGTTTTGGGGAAATTTCTGCTAATGTACTACAAATAAAAAACAGACATCACATTTACATAAGTATTCAGACTCTTTACTCAGTACTTTGTTGAAGCACCTTTGGCAGTGATTACAGCCTTGAGTCTTCTTGGGTATGACGCTACAAGCTTGGCACACCTGTATTTGGGGAGTTTCTCAGATTCTTCTCTGCAGATCCTCTCAAGCTCTGTCAGGTTGGATGGGGAGCGTCGCTGCATAGCTATTTTCAGGTCTCTCCAGAGATATTAGATCGGGTTCAAGTCCGGGCTCTGGCTGGGCCAGTCAACCACAATCAGAGACTTGTCCCAAAGCCACTCCTGAGTTGTCTTGGCTGTGTGCTTAGGGTCGTTGTCCTGATGGAAGGTGAATCTTCGCCCCAGTCTGAGGTCCTGAGTGCTCTGGAGGAGGTTTTCATCAACGATTTCTCTGTACTTTGCTCCGTTCATCTTTCCCTTGATCCTGACTAGTCTCCCAGTCCCTGCCGCTGAAAAACATCCCCACAGCATGATGCTGGCACCACCATACTTCACCGTAGGGATGGTGCCAGGTTTCCTTCAGACGTGACGCTTGGCATTCAGGCCGAAGAGTTCAATCTTGGTTTCATCAGACAAGAGAATCTTCTTTCTCATGGTCTGAGTCCTTTAGGTGCCTTTTGGCAAACTCCAAGTGAGCTGTCATGTGCATTTTACTGAGGAGTGGCTTCTGTCTGGCCACTCTACCATAAAGGCCTGATTGGTGGAGTGCTGCAGAGACAGTTGTCCTTCTGGAAGGTTCTCCCATCTCCACAGAGGAACTCTGGAGCTCTGCCAGAGTGACCATCGGGTTCTTGGTCACCTCCCTGACCAAGGCCCTTCTCCCCGATTGCTCAGTTTGGCCGGGCGGCCAGTTCTAGGAAGAGTCTTGTTGGTTCCAAACTTCTTCCATTTAAGAATGATGGAGGCCACTGTGTTCTTGGGGACCTTCAATGCTGCAGAAATGTTTTGGTAACCTTCCCCAGATCTGTGCCTCAATACAATCCTGTCTCGGAGCTCTACGGACAATTACTTTGACCTCAAGGCTTGGTTTTTACTCTGACATGCACTGTCAACTGTGGGACCTTATATAGACAGATGTGTGTCTTTCCACATCATGTCCAATCAATTGAATTTACCACAGGTCCTCTCCAATCAAGTTGTAGAAACATCTCAAGGATGATCAATGGAAACAGGATGCACCTGAGCTCAATTTCGATTCTCATAGCAAAGGGTCTGATTACTTATGTAAATAAGGTATTTCTGTTTTTAATTTGTTATACATTTGCACAAATTTCTAAAAATCTGTTTTCACTTTGTCATTATGGGGTATTGTGTGTAGATTGATGAGGGAAAAAACAATTTAATCAATTTCAGAATAAGGCTGTATAACGTAACAAAATGTGGAAAAATTGAAGGGGTCTGAATACTTTCCGAAGGCACTGTATACACACACTTTCATGTTAGTCTTTGGATTATATAGGAGGATTCAGCATCTGATCTAAGTCTATACACTGAGTAGACAAAACATTAAGGACACCTGCTCTTTCCATGACATAGACTGACCAGGTGAATCCAGGTGAAAGCTATGATCCCTTCTTGATGTCACTTGTTAAATCCACTTCAATCAGTGTAGATGAAGGGGAGGAGACAGGTTAAAGAAGGATTTTTAAGCCTTGAGACAATTGAGATATGGATTGTGTATATGTGCCATTCAGAGGGTGAATGGACAAGACAAAAGATTTAAGTGCCTTTGAACGGGGTATGGTAATAGGTGCCAAGAACTGCAACGCTGCTGGGGTTTTCACGCTCAACAGTTTCCCATGTGTATCAAGATTGGTCCACCACCCAAAGGACATCCAGCCAACTTGACACAACTGTGGGAAGCATTGGAGTCAACATGGGCCAGCATCCCTGTGGAATGCTTTCGACACCTTGTAGAGTCCATGCCCTGACAAATCGAGGCTGTCCTGAGGGAAAAGGGTGGGGGGGGGGGGGGGTGTCCTTAATGTTTTGTATACTCAATATACAGTATATTGATAATTTATAATATATATATTTATATAGTATTTATATTCCGGACTCTGACATTTCTTAATTTTGATTTTTTTTGTATTTGTGTTTATTGTTTTGTATTGTTAGGTATACTGCACTGTAAGGAGCTAGAAACATAAGCATTTCGGTACACCTGCGATAACATCTGCAGAATATATGTACGCGATCAATACAATTTGATTTGAGGTAACATAATATAAGTATTCCGGTGCTCTGTCATTATAACCAAACTAAAGTCTGGATTCATTCTCCAGTCATGACACAAAGTCTGACAAGGAGCAAATTTGAAAACTTTGAAATAACTTTATTGAAGACAGTTTATAGGACGGTGGCACAAAGATTAAACAGCTTGTTGTTGCCGTTGTGTTTGGCGGAGGCGAGTTAGGCTGTAGTTGCTACTACACTACTACAGGAGCTGAGGAAACGTACTGTACATCGTCCATATTGGCTTTTCCTCCTGCTCCCATGTCTTTGCATGTCTTTCTCCGTGCCGATGAGGATGAGGTTAGTTAAGGTGGTGTTGATACCAGGGGGTGTAGTGGAGGGTCAACGCAACTAAGTGCAGTTTACCCACCTTTTTTATTTAGCCAAACAGTGCATTGAAAGTAAAGGGAGCGCTACTTTTTTCACTGCGACCGGCGATCAGTTTACCCACCTACAGTATGTTTTTACCACTGGTTGTTACTACGGGGGGTAAGTAAGGAGAACATAAGGAAAAGCTGGTGTCCTTTCACGGTGTTTCTGGTTCTGGTCTCTGTGTTTGGCTCAGGCTGGGCTGGGTTTGGGTTTGGGTGTTGGAGGATACAGTACCAGAGCGGTTAGGTCCAAAGATGGTTCAGGTAACTGAGTTGGGTTCAGGCCGATTGGGATGGGGGCTGGATGGGCTCTAGACTGGGTCCTTGGGGCTGGTGGGTTCTAGGTTCAGTGTTCGGTGTTCTGGGCTGACTGGGTCCTTGGGGCTGGGTGGGTTCTAGGTTCAGTGTTCTGGGCTGAATGAGCCCTTGGGGCTGGGTGGGTTCTAGGTTCAGTGTTCTGGGCTGAATGGATGTCAGAGGGATGTATAGTTGTTGGGTCTGAAGATGCGGTCGAACTCATTGAGGATGAGCTCCACGGCCTGGTTCTGGTAGACCATGTTGATGGCCATGTTAACATTGTCCCTCTCCGGACGCATCAGGGTGGGACCGAACACTATGCCGATGTTCTGGGTCGACATCCGGTTAGAGTCAGAATGTTCCATCACCCTGGGGGAGGGAGAGAGAGAAAGAGAGAAAGAGACAGACAGGGACAGAAAGAGAGAGAGATTACTGGTGGTACACTATGGTTACGGGGTCTACAGTGGATTAGCCTGACTCCATCTGTGTCATTCCAGTGACCACCAATGACACACGGCTTCATCTCAGTGGTCACTGTTGAGAGACTGCTTGTTCATTTGTATTATTCCTGTTGATTCACAGAGCAGCAGGAGAGTGGCTACACTGGTGCTTATTCACGGGACATTGGTGTGTGTGTGGACCATGTGTGTGTGTGTGCGTGCGTGTACGTGTGTGTGTGTGTGTGTGTGTGTGCAAGCGTGTGTGTGTGATTGGACACATACACAGGAATGGGTTAAAGCCACAGCATGAGGCATTCTTTGAAAAATGCCATTCCCACCGAGCCACAGAGATCCCAGGGGAGGAGCCACAGAGATCCCAGGGGAGGAGCCACAGAGGCAGCCAGCAATTGCTAAAAACGTCCACATTAAAAAAGAAGAGGAAAAAGAGCGGAGGAGAGGAGAGGGGGAGGAGTGGAGAGGAGAGGAGGAGGAGAGGAGAGGAGGAGGAGAGGAGAGCGGTTCCAGTGGTGGCGGCGGTGGTGTTGCTGTTCCTTCCAGCAGACAAGCCACAGAGATCCCAGGGGAGGAGGAGAGGAGAGGGGGAGGAGAAGAGAGGAGAGGGGGAGGAGGAGAGGGGGAGGAGGAGAGGGGACAGAGGAGAGAGAAAGGAGATGGGCAGAGGGGTAATGAGGAGGAGGAGGGGGAGGCGAGGGGGAGGAGGGAAGGGGAGAGGAGGTGAGGAAGAGAAGAGAAGAGAAGAGAAGAGAAGAGAAGAGAAGAGAAGAGAAGAGAAGAGAAGAGAAGAGAAGAGAAGAGAAGAGAAGAGAAGAGAAGAGAAGAGAAGAGAAGAGAAGAGAAGAGAAAGGTAGATTTAGAGAGGAGAGGAGAGAAGTAGATGGATTGATTTAAGGCGGCAGATGAAAAAAGGAGAACCAGAGAGAGAGAGAGAGAGAGAGAGAGAGAGATAGCTAGAGAGAGAGAGAGAGAGAGAGAGAGAGAGAGAGAGAGAGAGAGAGAGAGAGAGAGAGAGAGAGAAATAGACAGAGACACAGTGACTGACAGACATACTGACTCATAGGAGACACAAACTGGCACAAACATCAGACTCAGGAACACAACACAGTCAGTCTTTTAGACCTGGGGACAGCAACATAAAGTAGCAGAAGCAGAACAGTGTTATTATTGTCTTTAACTTCTCCTAAATCCTTCACTCTTTCACCCTCATAGTCCTCTCTGAAATATAACCCTGGTACCCACAGCCCTTGCTCACTAAGACTTCTTCACACTGTTCATTCACATGCTGGATGACAACTGCTTAGAACGAGGGTACTACCCCCTCTGGTGGTCAGTCGTATTACCTGCTGCATATTATTTTTCTACAAACAGTAAAAGCTGATTCTGAAACAACAGATGTACATATGAAGGACATTCAGCACAATTGAAAGATGGTGAAATGGAATTAGATTGTGGTTAGATGTGTCAGATTTTTGAGGGTACACTGGGTATTGTGACAGGGGCTTTGAACCCTTGGAGGTGCGGTGTCTCGTACCGTTTGAGATGGCTGAACATGAACCTCATGGTGTCTTGGTTGGGAGGAGGCATGCTCAGTACCAGCCACTTCAGACGGTCCACTTTATCCAGGTAGTCTGACATCTCTGGAACACACACACAGTAGGACACACTCATTACACTCCAGATCAGAACCTTCTAACTCTAGGTAGGTAGGTAGGTAGGTAGGCAGGCAGTTAGTTAGTTAGTTAGTTAGTTAGTTAGTTAGGTAGGTAGGTAGGTAGGTAGGCAGGCAGTTAGTTAGTTAGTTAGTTAGTTAGTTAGTTAGTTAGTTAGTTAGTTAGTTAGTTTGCTAGGTAGGTAGGTAGGTAGGTAGGTAGGTAGGTAGGTAGGTAGGTCGTTTGCTAGGTAGGTAGGTAGGTAGGTAGGTAGGTAGGTAGGTAGGTAGGTAGGTAGGTAGGTAGGTAGGTAGGTAGGTAGGTAGGTAGGCAGGTAGGTAGGTAGGTAGGTAGGTAGGTAGGTAGGTAGGTAGGTAGGTAGGTAGGTAGGTAGGTAGGTAGGTAGGTAGGCAGTTAGTTTGCTAGTTAGGTAGGTAGGTAGGTAGGTAGGTAGGTAGGTAGGTAGGTAGGTAGGTAGGTAGGTAGGCAGTTAGTTAGTTAGTTAGTTAGTTAGTTCGTTCGTTAGTTTGCTAGTTAGGTAGGTAGGTAGGTAGGTAGGTAGGTAGGTAGGTAGGTAGGTAGGTAGGTAGGTAGGTAGGAAGGAAGGTAGGTAGGTAGGTAGGTAGGCAGGTAGGTAGGCAGTTAGTTATTAGTTAGTTAGTTTGCTAGTTTGCTAGTTAGGTAGGTAGGTAGGTAGGTAGGTAGGTAGGCAGGCAGTTAGTTCATTAGTTAGTTAGTTTGCTAGTTAGGTAAGTAGGTAGGTAGGTAGGTAGGTAGGTAGGTAGGTAGGTAGGTAGGTAGGTAGGAAGGTAGGTAGGTAGGTAGGTAGGAAGGTAGGTAGGTACAGTGGGGAAAAAAAGTATTTAGTCAGCCACCAATTGTGCAAGTTCTCCCACTTAAAAAGATGAGAGAGGCCTGTAATTTTCATCATAGGTACACGTCAACTATGACAGACAAATTGAGATTTTTTTTCCAGAAAATCACATTGTAGGATTTTTAATGAATTTATTTGCAAATTATGGTGGAAAATAAGTATTTGGTCACCTACAAACAAGCAAGATTTCTGGCTCTCACAGACCTGTAACTTCTTCTTTAAGAGGCTCCTCTGTCCTCCACTCGTTACCTGTATTAATGGCACCTGTTTGAACTTGTTATCAGTATAAAAGACACCTGTCCACAACCTCAAACAGTCACACTCCAAACTCCACTATGGCCAAGACCAAAGAGCTGTCAAAGGACACCAGAAACAAAATTGTAGACCTGCACCAGGCTGGGAAGACTGAATCTGCAATAGGTAAGCAGCTTGGTTTGAAGAAATCAACTGTGGGAGCAATTATTAGGAAATGGAAGACATACAAGACCACTGATAATCTCCCTCGATCTGGGGCTCCACGCAAGATCTCACCCCGTGGGGTCAAAATGATCACAAGAACGGTGAGCAAAAATCCCAGAACCACACGGGGGGGACCTAGTGAATGACCTGCAGAGAGCTGGGATCAAAGTAACAAAGCCTACCATCAGTATCACACTACGCCGCCAGGGACTCAAATCCTGCAGTGGAAGACGTGTCCCCCCGCTTAAGCCAGTACATGTCCAGGCCCATCTGAAGTTTGCTATCCAGAATATGCATTTGGATGATCCAGAAGAGGATTGGGAGAATGTCATATGGTCAGATGAAACCAAAATAGAACTTTTTGGTAAAAACTCAACTCGTTGTGTTTGGAGGACAAAGAATGCTGAGTTGCATCCAAAGAACACCATACCTACTGTGAAGCATGGGGGTGGAAACATCATGCTTTGGGGCTGTTTTTCTGCAAAGGGACCAGGACGACTGATCCGTGTAAAGGAAAGAATGAATGGGGCCATGTATCGTGAGATTTTGAGTGAAAACCTCCTTCCATCAGCAAGGGCATTGAAGATGAAACATGGCTGGGTCTTTCAGCATGACAATGATCCCAAACACACCGCCCGGGCAACGAAGGAGTGGCTTCGTAAGAAGCATTTCAAGGTCCTGGAGTGGCCTAGCCAGTCTCCAGATCTCAACCCCATAGAAAATCTTTGGAGGGAGTTGAAAGTCCGTGTTGCCCAGCGACAGCCCCAAAACATCACTGCTCTAGAGGAGATCTGCATGGTTGAATGGGCCAAAATACCAGCAACAGTGTGTGAAAACCTTGTGAAGACTTACAGAAAACGTTTGACCTGTGTCATTGCCAACAAAGGGTATATAACAAAGTATTGAGAAACTTTTGTTATTGACCAAATACTTATTTTCCACCATAATTTGCAAATAAATTCATAAAAAATCCTACAATGTGATTTTCTGGAAAAAAAATTATCATCTTGTCTGTCATAGTTGACGTGTACCTATGATGAAAATTACATGCCTCTCTCATCTTTTTAAGTGGGAGAACTTGCACAATTGGTGGCTGACTAAATACTTTTTTTCCTCACTGTAGGTAGGTAGGTAGGTAGGTAGGTAGGTAGGCAGTTAGGTAGGTAGGTAGGTAGGTAGGTAGGTAGGTAGGTAGGCAGTTAGGTAGGTAGGTAGGTAGGTAATAGAAAGGGTATATACTCACTGACAGTCTCTAATATGTCTGTGAAGAAGCCGTAAGGAACCAGGGGTTCAGGAAGCTCTCTGAAGAACAGCTTTAGGGCTCCTGTGATGACATGGATGTCCTCCCATTCACTCTGGTCCAGGTTCAACTTCTCTATTGGAGTAAGGAGAGAGGGGTGGAGGGAGGGGGGAAGAGAGGGGTGGAGGGAGGGAGGGGGGGGGAGAGAGGAGGGAGGGAGGGAGGGAGGAAGAGAGGGGTGGAGGGAGGGAGGGGTGGAGGGAGGGACGTGTGAATTTGACTGTTAAAACGCTCTCAGTACTTTGATTGACAGGTCGGCCGGCAGGCTCGTAGGCTGGTAGCGATAGCAGAAAGAAAGAAACTGTGAAAGGGAAGCGATAGTCTGAGGGCAGCCAGAAAGGCAAACACAATACGACCCTCCTGAACAATGTTTCAAAACAATGTTTCAAAAGTGCCACAAATACATTTGTACACTCAATAACGGTGTTTCTTCAAGAGTTTGATTTAAGGTTCTATCTGCTGTCCAAATGAGTATCGCAAAACATTGGTCAGGTGAGCTGGGCTAAGGCGTTTCACAAAACACAAGCTGCAGTACTCTGTTTTAGCCACTTTGTGACACCAATGGACTGTGTAAAGCACACACACGCCACTTGGATTTATAGTTTACTCAAACAAAATTTGATGCAAAGACAACACAATAGACAAATGGAAAGCTTCAAGACAAACAAACATGTGTTTTTGCATGTATGCAGTGAGTACAGTGCACACAGATATGCAGATAGGCATTTGGATGAAAACCGTGAGTGGCCTTGGCTCTACAGTCTTCACCTGTCGGTCTACCTTGTACCAACTCCGCAGGGAACATATAACGTCCGTCTGTAGTCACCGCTCGCTCTGCAATAAAACAACCAACAGTCATTTAGCTTACCAGGTCAAGCAGGTCTGAATCAGGATATCCTCGTTCAGAGTGGAATCCTAAATTATGTCCATTATAAAGCACTCTGGGCTTTAAAAAAATGTAATGTGTAGTGTAGGATGCATTTCAGAACATGCCCCCTTCCTCCTCCCTCCTCCCTCTCTTCCTCCCTCTCCCCCTTCCTCCTCCCTCTCCCCCTTCCTCCTCCCTCTCTTCCTCCCTCTCCTCCTCCCTCCTCCTCCCTCCTCCCTCTCCTCCTCCCTCTTCACTCTCTTCCTCCCTCCTCCTTCCTCCCTCTCCTCCTCCCTCCTCCCTCTCTTCCTCCCTCCTCACTCTCTTCCTCCCTCTCTTCCTCCCTCTCCTCCTCCCTCCCTCCTCCCTCTCTTCCTCCCTCCTCCCTCTCTTCCTCCTCTTTCTCTTCATCCCTTCCTCCTCCTCCCTCTCCTCCTCCCTCCTCCCTCTCTTCCTCCCTCCTCCTTCCTTCCTCTCCTCCTCCCTCCTCCCTCCTCCCTCTCTTCCTCCCTCTCCCTCTCCTATTCCCTCCTCCCTCTCTTCCTCCCTCTCCTCCTCCCTCTTTTCCTCCCTCTCTTCCTCCCTCCTCCCTCTCTTCCTCCTCCTTCTCTTCATCCCTTCCTCCTCCCTCTCCTCCTTCCTCCTCACTCTCTTCCTTACTCCCTTCCTCCCTCCTCCCCTCCCTCCCTCACCATGGTTGACTAGGAAGCGTAGTTTCTGGATGACCGCCAGGTTCCCACTCACTCTGTAGATACCGTCTGTCTCCAGACCTGAATCACAACACACAGGTAGGAAATGTAACCCTGGCAACAACACACAGGTAGGACATATAACCCTGGCAACAACACACCGGTACTACATGTAACCCTGGCAACAACACACCGGTACTACATGTAACCCTGGCAACAACACACCGGTACTACATGTAACCCTGGCAACAACCACAGACGGTTAAAACCCTTAAAACCCATAAAATCCTTATCAATAATAAACCAGTTCAAGGTGTTGTAAATGTGCAGTGAACATTCTCATCTCTTCCACAAAAGATTTGTTTGCCTACAGCCAAACGGAACCCAGAGGGGAGTGCCAGAAGCTGTACTGTACCCATTGTTTAACGTCTATGGCCTGTACCTCTCCTCTCCACAGCCTCAGTGCAGAGCCTGACGAAGCGAGGCACCGTGTTCTTCTCTCTCTCACACAGCATCTCTAGATGACAGCCAAACACCTGGTCTGAAAATAACAACAACAACAGCAGCATGGTTTAGAAGACTAAAGATGATTTTGGTCTAAAGCGACTTGCAGTCAACACTCACAAAACTGAGATATGAGGTCGTGAGAGCCACGGACACATTCATAGATACCACACCACCTTATTATTATTCAATGAAAATAAACACCACAGAAATGTCAAGGAATTGAATTGATCTCCAGTTCCCTGGAATTGAGCTGCCACTACTCTCAGAGGGATTTAGCATTTAGAATGACATCACTGAGGGGAGAATCCTAACTTCCACTTTCCATGTAGTCATCTATTGATGTCAATGGGAAACTACGTTGAAATTCAACTGAAGCAGATGTTAGGATTTACCTCTAAGTGATCTCATTCTCTGAGTGATCTCAGTCAGAAAGAGAGCAAGACAGAGACAGACAGAGAGAGAGAGTGAGAGAGAGAGAGAGAGAGAGAGAGAGAGAGAGAGAGAGAGAGAGAGAGAGAGAGAGAGAGAGAGAGAGAGAGAGAGAGAGAGAGAGAGAGGAGGGAGAGAGAGAGAGAGAGAGAGAGAGAGAGAGAGAGAGAGAGAGAGAGAGAGAGAGAGAGAGAGAGAGAGAGAGAGAGAGAGAGAGGAGGGAGAGAGAGAGAGAGAAGGAGGGAGAGATAGAGAGAGAGAGAGGGAGAGAGAGAGAGAGAGAGAGAGAGAGAGAGAGAGAGAGAGAGAGAGAGAGAGAGAGAGAGAGAGAGAGAGAGAGAGAGGGAGGGAGAGAGAGAGAGAGAGGAGGGAGAGAGGGAGAGAGAGAGAGAGAGAGAGAGAGAGAGAGAGAGAGAGAGAGAGAGAGAGAGAGAGAGAGAGAGAGGGAGAGAGAGAGAGAGAGAGAGAAGGAGGGAGAGAGAGAGAGAGAGAAGGAGAGAGAGAGAGAGAGAGAAGAGAGAGAGAGAGAGAGAGAGAGAGAGAGAGAGAGAGAGAGAGAGAGAGAGAGAGAGAGAGAGAGAGAGAGAGAGTGAGTAAAAGACCGAGACAAACAAAGAGACAGAGACAGTCAGTGATCTCACCCTTGATGAGTCCTTTCTCCTGTAGGATCTGTAGTGGAGGTCTCTTGAGGATGAACCTCTTCAGTCTGCTCCGAACACGCTTCTTCTCTGAGTTCTCCACGTTGGAAGCAGAACGAGGGACTGCACCGGGAGTGGGGCAAAGAGGGAGAGAGATAAAGGAGGGAGGGAAGGAGGGAGAGAAGAAGGGAGGGAAGGAGAGAGGGAAGGAGGGAGAGAAGAAGGGAGGGAAGGAGAGAGGGAAGGAGGGAAAGAAGGAGAAAGTGAAGGAGGAAGTGAAGGAGAGAGGGAAGGAGTGAGAGAAGGAGGGAGTGAAGGAGAGAGTGAAGGGGGGAGAGAAGGAGGGAGTGAAGGAGAGAGTGAAGGGAGAGAGAAGGAGGAAGTGAAGGAAAGAGTGAAGGGGGAGAGAAGGAGGAAGTGAAGGAGAGAGTGAAGGGGGGAGAGAAGGAGGGAGTGAAGGAGGAAGTGAAGGAGAGAGTGAAGGGGGGAGAGAAGGAGGAAGTGAAGGAGGGAGTGAAGGGGGAGAGAAGGATGAAGTGAAGGCGAGAGTGAAGGGGGGAGAGAAGGAGGGAGTGCACCAGTAACAAGAAGAACAAGAAAAAAGGATAGACCAACTTTATTGTCAATTTTAGAGAAATGTGAAATGTCTCTTTTTGCTTTTTACCCCCGTGAGACACACACATACACCACAGGAGGAAGCACACGGGCAGCCACAGCACAGCAACAGTACCCTTGGATGGAGGAGATGGAGGAGAGACTCACGTGATGCTTTATATACCCCTCCTCTGTCCTCCTCGTCTCCACTGGGGTCCAACATATCTACACTACCCGCCCTCCTCAGAGAGTACAACAGGACATTGTCCAGGGGATTCTCCCGATCCTATAGAAGAGAAGAGAATTTCAACTTGTACCAGACGACTTTGTTAACTATCTGTAAGCACCCTGATGAAAGCTAGACGCTAAAATAAGTTGGTGTTTGATCATTATGAACGGTTTTTACTGAACTTCCATTGTCCTCCTAGAGTAGCTGAATACAGGCTGCTGAGAGGAGGACGGCCAATATTAATGGCTGGAACGGAGCGAATGGAATGACATCACACACATGGAAACCATTCCACTGATTCCACTCCAGTCATTACCACGAGCCCGTCCTCCCCAGCTAAGGTGCCACCAACATCCTGTGGCTGAATATCTGTTGCAAATAGTTATAGAGCTCATGCACACACACACATACACGCGCACACACACACACACACACACACACACACACACAACAAACACACACACAGTGTGTGAGACTCACCAGTCTGTCGATGACACTGTGGATGGTGTTGAACCACTCTCTGATCAGTGAGTCTGTCTCTGACTGCAGTAGGAACTCATTCCCTGTCACTGTCCTCAGCTACCACACAAACAGACCGTGGGTTAGTCCCAAATCACAAACTACTTCCCAGGTAGTCTACTACTTACTACTACTTCTTCCAAAAATTCAATTTCCATTCAGTCAATTCGGGGAAATGAATTCAAATTACAATTCAGGAATTACAAAATTTGCATTGAGAATGAATGCCGATTTTCAATTCTTGAACTGGAATTTTAAGGCATGTATTGAATTGACTGAGTTGAAATTGAATTGTCTCGAACCCTGGTGCTCATCGAGTACTGCTACAACACATAGCCTGACCCTGGTGCTCATCAAGTACTGCTACAACACATAGCCTAACCCTGGTGCTCATCGAGTACTGCTACAACACATAGCCTAACCCTGGTGCTCATCGAGTACTGCTACAACACATAGCCTAACCCTGGTGCTCATCGAGTACTGCTACAACACATAGCCTAACCCTGGTGCTCATCGAGTACTGCTACAACACATAGCCTAACCCTGGTGCTCATCGAGTACTGCTACAACACATAGCCTAACCCTGGTGCTCATCGAGTACTGCTACAACACATAGCCTGACCCTGGTGCTCATCGAGTACTGCTACAACACATAGCCTGACCCTGGTGCTCAACGAGTACTGCTACAACACATAGCCTACATTCAGATACTGAGCTTCCTCTCAAGAGGAGGTGAGAATGTTTTTTTTCTCACAGAAAACCACTAAAACGGTTCTCTCTCAGTGAGACTTAAATAGACACATTTGACTTCCCTAAAATACAGGGTGAAATAAAGTGTCTTAAAAATGTCATTGAAATTTTATACAAACAAGAAAATGATGGTTTGAGTGACATCCCTGCCTCCTGGTGTGTGACTGACCTTGAAGACGTTCTTCTTGCTGGACAGGTCATTGGTCCACTGCACCACAGCTCCTCTCAGGTCTACACTGCTCTCCGGACGACTGTTGCCTGGTTTCTGGATAGCAACACACAAAATAAGAAATCAGTCTTGAGACGTAAAAAACAACAACAACAACAACAGTTATTTCAACTCGATCTATGATAGTTAAAACTCAATGACTGTCTTACCCAGCTGGAGGGGGTCTGTGATTTAGGATCCTTGAAGAACACCAGACTGTTCCCAACCAGAACCACCCACGACGGATTCCAGTTTTTCCTAAAACACACACCAGGAGAACACACACACACACAGGGTTCCAAACCTCTACAGCAGATACAGGATGTAGAAGGTTATATCCTCCTCGTATCACGGACAGTCTACCTCAGTTTCCTGCCTCCCTCTGCTATCTTGGTCTTATTCAGCAGACCTGCTTTCTCCAGCTCCTGAGGATGGAAGAGATGGGGGAGATTAACTGGTGATACAGAGGGATAATTCACAGGCTGCTCTGATGACTACGTTGGTGCACACAGTAAGTGAACTGAAAACACATTGTAATTTACAGCAACAACCCAGGGGGAAAGAGTTGCCAAATGTCACTAGAAGCATGGACGGACAGTGGGACAGGGGTTACAGTTGGGAGACAGCGGAGGCAGAGGGACAGTTGGGGACATTGGGGACATTGGGGACATTGGGGACATTGGGGACATTGGGTTGTGAGTCTCACTGGTGTGGAGCTGTCATTGCTGTCTGGAGAGCTGTCTGGAGACGGAGGCTCCACCACCACACTGGTCCCAGGGTAGGAGCGGTCTCTGCACTGCCGGCCAAGCTAGGAACAACACATACATGTTAGGTCTTGACAAATATCTCGTGGATAGATTCTCATGGACACATGAAACGGTGAGAATCTGTCAAGGCCCATGTAGAATTATGTGATTCCAAGCACCAGTAATTCCTGGTTTTGGGTTTTTGTCATTGATTATTTGGACGAATCAGGATTGGGCAAAGGCGGTGCTTAAACTGGTGCTGTGATTTTTAAGCCCATATGGATAATAAACGGTTTCCACTAGTTAATACAGCCACAAAGTCAGAATTGGCTCTATCGTAAACATTGATGAAAACAAATATGTATTTTTTGGCCATGATAAACACGTGAAATTAGCGGAAGGGAGGGGTTTGGCCTAGAGTTTCCGTTTGTGAGGGAGAAGACTTTGCTTCCTTCCTTTGCACAAAGGTAATCACAATTGTTAACACCATTCCCCCCAGAAGTAAAACAGGAATTGACTATCTGGACAACAATAGGTGTGTGTCTGCGTCATTCTGCTAGCATGTGTCTGTCTACCTGGCTCTGTGTGTGTGTGTGTGTGTGTGTGTGTGTGTGTGTGTGTGTCTGTGTATACCTTGCCGTTCTCGGGCAGTATTATGGATCGTGCGTGGCTGAGCTGCTCTGTCCCATGATGCAGTAGGGCAGAGTGACGTCGCTGGACAACCCCCTGAGACTCTTCTGTACTGAAAGCTGTGGTGCTGATGGTGTCTGAGGACACTGCTCTCTGCATGCTCTACAGGGCAGGAACACAGAGAGGGGCAGGTCAGCTACTCTGTGTATATCAGTGGAGGCTGCTGAGGGGAGGACGGCTCATAATAATGGCTGGAATGGAGTGGAATGGGTAGAATGGAGTGGAATGGGTAGAATGGAGTGGAATGGGTAGAATGGAGTGGAATGGGTAGAATGGAGTGGAATGGGTAGAATGGAGTGGAATGGGTAGAATGGAGTGGAATGGGTAGAATGGAGTGGAATGGGTAGAATGGAGTGGAATGGGTAGAATGGAGTGGAATGGGTAGAATGGAGTGGAATGGAATGGTATCAAACACATGAAAACCATGTTTTTGATGCCATTCCATTAGATCCATTCCAGACATTATTAGAGGATATGTAAGAAAGTAATTAAAGGATGCTGATTGATTCTGATAGCACCGTTGGAGAAATTAGTTTATGTAGATATTATTGTTGTATTGTTAAACTTTTAGTTCCTTGTTTTGTTGCCAGGAAGTTATTTCCCCTGTACACATTCCATTAATCTCTACATTCCATTCCATTCAAATCTCACCTGCACCAGCTCCCAGCCACTGTCAGCATTCTGCCCACCGTACAGGAAGTCTGGAGAGAGCTGAAGAAGAGGAAGAACACTATTTCCTTACAGTCCACAGTCCATTTGTATTTTGCTTCACTACAAAGGCAAATTACAGCAAACACTGGTCTAGAATGACCAACACATTACGCAACACAAAAAGGCATAAATACACTTTCTTTCCAAACATGTCAGTTGATACTATATTTCACAATGACCAGACAAATCTGAAAAATCCCTGAGAATGCTCACCTCACCACAGTTCAGTAATAGTATTTAGTATTTCATATTTATTAGGATCCCCATTAGCTGTTGCCCATAGTGAAAAGCACAGATAGCTTTATCACAGCTGAAATCTATAACTTGTTGACGTGTTTATTGTTGTCACAAACTGGGACACATAGACGTACTGTACAGTCAGTCATACTAGTCTGTTATCTAGCAAATGTGAAGACACAAGCACTAACGTGAGACTACACTCTTACAAAAAAGGGTTCCAAAGGGGTTCTTTAGCTGTCCCCATAAGAGAACCCTTTTTGGTTCCAGGTAGAACTATATTTGCTTCCAGCTAGAACCCTTTTGGGTTCCATGTTGAACCCTCTGTGGAAAGGGTTCTACGTGTAACCGAAAAGGGTTCTACCTGCAACTAAAAAGGGTTCTTCAAAGGGATCTCCTATGGGGACAGCCGAAAAACCCTTTTAGGTTCTAGAGAGCACCTTTTTGTCTAAGAAAGTAGAAGCTAACTGATGAAATATACATTAGCTAGTGCTGTGTTACACTCACTCTCCCTCACACACACACACACCCATCCACACACACAATAAAAAAAACGGAACTTACAGTCACACTGTTCATCAGTAGCCTATATCACCTGTATCAGAGTCCAGATGAAAACCAAACCAAACTATAAAACGAATGTTCCCTTGGTAATCAATACGAGAGTCAGTCCACGCCACTGTCAGATGTAGTGTACCTTCCTGACAATGCACCTTTTCATCTGAACAAAGGAACCACAACCTGAAATTCACCTCTCTCTGTCCTTCTCTCTCTCTCACGGCACAAACTTCCTCTTTCTATATGGAACCTAACATTAACATTATCAGCATGTACCATCGCTCTCACTATGCACAACCAGGAAGCCATGTGCCTAGACTGAGCATCCCAAATGGCACCCTAGGCTAAGGGTCAAAAGTAGTGCACTATATAGGGAACAGGGTGCAATTTGGGACGTACCCAGATACATTATCATATCAACAATATAAGACCGCTAACAGTAACAACAAGGACAACAGTATAATTATCTACAGAGACCTTATTTTAATTCACTGACTGCTCTTATCTTTGTAGTCACCATGGTGACACTAGCACTACGGGTCAGTTGGAGTTGAAGTTGGATGAAGCCCAGACACAATCCCACTTTACAACACTGTGTGGTTACTCATGTAAGTACACTATAACAACTGTTGTAATTGCTCATTGTTACACTGTACAACCCACGGTTCCTACTCACCTGGCACACTGTAGAATAGATAGGCATACGTAGTATGGATTTAGCGCCACCTTGCCCACTGATAAGCTAGGTCGAATTTTAACTATCCAACACTATCAGATCTCCACAAGCGCCTAGCGTGTCAGGGCTTGTTTCTGGGCAGGGCCAAAGTGTTATCCTGACAACCTGTGGAGTCTTGGTGTCCATAAAGCTCTGGTTCAGTGTCTGGGTAGCGTTCCTTGTCTACATTATATCAACACGCATCAACTTCTTACTGTTACCGAGATAAGCTAAACGCCAAGCCATTTCAGAGGAATTAACAAATGAATGAATAAATGGTAGCACTTTATAATAACTCCACATAATAAAGCATTTATAATGGATTAGTAAATAGTTTATTCATAATTTATTAATCACTACTCCCACATTTGTAAATGTTAGTAACCTAGTTAATCACACATTTATAAACAACTTTTAGTATTTAATAACGATTCATAGGATCATTCATAAGATCTTTAATATAGGTCCTTATAAACCATTTACTAGTTAAGTATTTTTGTGTGGCCTCATCTAAAGTGTGGGCTATTTATACTTTATAAATACTTTATAACTGTTTTGAGTGACCAGTGTAATTTCTCACAAAAAGATGTACATGCCATTGGTAGACATTCCAGCAGTACCTGATGCTCCTTAATGTCTCAAAATGGCCCCTAGAACATATCAATGGTTAAACAATGAGCACACAACACATGATGTTACGGAAATATATTCAACATTTTAATTCCAAAACAGTAACACTGTTGTAGTAGTGTGATGTGTAACTTTAGTAAAGTAACGGTTTCAGTCCGAAGACGCTAACTATACCTGTTAGAAATTGGGATTTCCGGTTTGCAAAGTCTCCACACACGCAAAATACAATTTCTAAACTAATTTCACCACATGTGCGAAGCTGTCGAAGTTTAAGCACCGCCTTCGCCCAATCCTGGTACGTCCAAATAATCTGTTTACAAAAACTCAAACATCGGAATGCTGATGCTCGTTTTCCTGTGAATTCTATCCTGTCACGATAGATTATTCAGTTTATGCGCAGAATTTGTCCAGGAGAGATTAGGAGCAGTCCATAGACTGCTCACAAAGTAAGGAAACAAATATCTGAATACATTTATTTCACTGAACTCTCCCATTACGAGTTACTACCTTTAAAAGGGCCCGGGTAAAGGTGCCGCCAAAAAAAGCCACGTGTGAAAATATTCTGCCGCTAAAATACTGAAGCACTGGAAGCATTTAAAAGGTTATACCGTTACCATTTCTACCTGCAAATCATCCATGTAACATACCTCAATCACAAATCAGTAGCAATAAAGGAATAAAACCCCACTAGAGAAAACATTTCCGGTCCCGCCTGCTGTTGTGTGCAGGCTACATCTCCCTGTTTCATTAGTTCATGGTCACGAGGTTGACAACACTAGCAACACATTCACATTACAACACTTAATTAAGTCCTTGTAACAGTTTTTTTTTTTTTTTTTTTACGTCAGATACTGTGAGGAAAACGAAGCTGTAGGTGGACCTACCCTGTTCATGTTGCCATGTGGACCTACCCTGTTCATGTTGCCATGTGGACCTACCCTGTTCATGTTGCCATGTGGACCTACCCTGTTCATGTTGCCATGTGGACCTACCCTGTTCATGTTGCCATGTGGACCTACCCTGTTCATGTTGCCATGTGGACCTACCCTGTTCATGTTGCCATTCTCTGTGCCTGAGATGGGGAGAGACAGGTGGTTGGCGTCCCTTGGGACCGTCTGTGGCTGCATCGGACTAGCCTGTAGCAGGGAAGAGAGTATAGGTGTTAGTTTGAAAGCACATCTGTCCTACTATTTGTCATTGCTGGCAACATTAAAAAAAAGTGTTGATAGACTCTATTGTCCCCAAAAATAGTTGTACTGTTTCACAATACGTGTACTGTTTAAATTAACATTGGACCCTGTGATCTGAATATCTGTATATTAACATAGGACCCTGTGATCTGAATATCTGTAAATTAACATAGGACCCTGTGATCTGTATATCTGTAAATTAACATAGGACCCTGTGTTCTGTATAACTGTAAATTAACATAGGACCCTGTGTTCTGTATATCTGTAAATTAACATAGGACCCTGTGTTCTGTAAATTAACATAGGACCCTGTGTTCTGTAAATTAACATAGGACCCTGTGTTCTGTAAATTAACATAGGACCCTGTGTTCTGTAAATTAACATAGGACCCTGTGTTCTGTAAATTAACATAGGACCCTGTGTTCTGTAAATTAACATAGGACCCTGTGTTCTGTAAATTAACATAGGACCCTGTGTTCTGTAAATTAACATAGGACCCTGTGATCTGTATATCTGTATATTAACATAGGACCCTGTGATCTGTATATCTGTATATTAACATAGGACCCTGTGTTCTGTATATCTGTAAATTAACATAGGACCCTGTGATCTGAATATCTGTATATTAACATAGGACCCTGTGATCTGTATATCTGTAAATTAACATAGGACCCTGTGATCTGTATATCTGTAAATTAACATAGGACCCTGTGATCTGTATATCTGTAAATTAACATAGGACCCTGTGATCTGAATATCTGTATATTAACATAGGACCCTGTGATCTGTATATCTGTAAATTAACATAGGACCCTGTGATCTGTATATCTGTAAATTAACATAGGACCCTGTGATCTGAATATCTGTAAATTAACATAGGACCCTGTGATCTGTATATCCCTGTTATGTCTGTTACCCGTTCACGGGCTCTGCGGGGGGGTTTCCAGGACCTCTCCTTGGTAACGGTGTTGACATAGAAACATCGCCCCATGGAAGGGTCCGAGTATTGCTCCCATAGGTCCAGCACCTGCAGGGGCACAACGGAAATATGTATTGGACTTTTTTTGTGTCATTTTGTGTATTTTTTGTGTCTTCCTCAATAGCTTTATGTATGCACATCAACTTTGCTAAGTGCATTTTTTAAATTACTGTTTGAAAGGACTCTCAATCAAACTTAAAATGTATTAGTTATTTTAAGTTAAAAACATTTAAAGTTAAAAACATGACATTTCCATCGTCAACGGCCTTCATCAGAATCAAACTGTGAAATACAACAAACAAAATGACCTGCAGGGGTCGCTGGCCGGGGGCGGGGCTGGGAGGCTCCACTTGGCTCCGCCTCTTCACCTGGTGAATGGCGGAGTATAGAGGAGACTCCAGGAGAGACTGCTGGGAAATGTAGGACTGGGGAGACACCTGGTGGGGGAGAGAGAGGAGGTTATACTGTATAAGGTCAATAACAGGTTACATGACGTTGGACACAGTTTGATGGGGAAAACGTTAGGTTAGGGTGTGTGTGTATGTGTGTATGTGTGTGTGTGTATGTATCATACAGTTTAGTATAGTCTACAGGTCTCACGTGCCACTCAGCCCCAGCTGTCATTAATAGAATGACTACCGTTACATAACATGGGGATAAAGCTGCATCGTATAGCCTCATCACTACAGCTTTCATGGAAAGATGATTTACCATATTACAGATTTACTTTTCAATCTATTTCAGTGCAACAGATGGCCTCCTATAGCCTATATTATGTTACGTAGCAGTCAGTTCACTAGAGCTAGTCACTGGTGCATGTAAATGAAGGTTTTCTACAAGCTCAGTCCTTAGGCCTCGCTGACTACATGTTGAGGTGGATGGGTATCCGTCTTTCTCTCGGTTTCTTTCATTCTCTTTTCGGTTTCTCTCTCGCTCTCACTCTCGCTCTCTCTCGCTCTCTCGTCTCTGTCCGAGAGCTCTCTCTCTCTCTCTCTCTCTCTCTCTCTCTCTCTCTCTCTCTCTCTCTCTCTCTCTCTCTCTCTCTCTCTCTCTCTCTCTCTCTCTCTCTCTCTCTCTCTCTCTCTCTCTCTCTCTCTCTCTCTCTCTCTCTCTCTCTCCTCTCTCTCTCTCTCTCTCTCTCTCTCTCTCTCTCTCTCTCTCTCTCTCTCTCTCTCTCTCTCTCTCTCTCTCTCTCTCTCTCTCTCTCTCTCTCTCTCTCTGTCTCTCTCTCTCTCTCTCTTTCTCTCTCTCTCTCTCTCTCTCTCTCTCTTCTCTCTCTCTCTCTCTCTCTTTCTCTCTCTCTCTCTCTCTCTCTCTCTCTCTCTCTCTCTCTCCTCTCTCTCTCTCTCTCTCTCTCTGTCTCTCCTCTCTCTCTCGCTCTCCTCTCTCTCTCTCTCGCTCTCTCTCTCTGTTTTCTGTTGAAGCCACATCCTCTTCAGTTTGTGGTTCTTCTTGACTGCCCACTGACGCACACACACGCACGCGCACGCGCACGCGCACACGCACACGCACACGCACACAGGCCTATAATACATTACACTCACCTGAGACCAAACTAGTTGGTACTGGTAATAAATAAATAAACTAGTTTGGTAATAAATAAATAAACTAGTTTGGTAATAAATAAATAAATAAACTCATTTGGTAATTAATAAATAAATAAACTAGTTTGGGTAATAAATAAATAAATAAACTAGTTTGGTAATAAATAAATAAACTAGTTTGGTAATAAATAAATAAACTAGTTTGGTAATAAATAAATAAATAAACTCATTTGGTAATAAATAAATAAACTAGTTTTGTAATATCACATAATACTGCATCTCTATAAATACTACAAGTACCTACCAATATGTACATAGCTAGCTCAATTACCTCATACCCCTGCACATCGACTCAGTGCTGTTTGTTATGAGTTATTCCTCGTGTCAGTATTTCATTTTTTATTTTATTTGTATCTTTAACTCTGCATTGTTGGAAAAGGACCCGTCAGTAAGCATTTCACTGTTAGTCTACACCTGTTGTTTACCAAGCATGTGACGAAAAATATTTAATTTGATTTTGAACTAGCAATGGAGGCTGGATTCAAGTTCAAGTTCAAAACAATGTAATTGTTCACTCAACTGTGTTTAAATGCATGTTTGTGCAACAATCCATTTTTTACGCTTTTTTTCTCCTCAGTTGGTAGTTCCAGTCTTGTCCCATCGCTGCAACTCCCATACGGACTCGGGAGAGGCAAAGGTCGAGAGCCATGCGTCCTCCGAAAACACAACCCGGCCAAGTCGCGACCCGCACTGCTTCTTGACACACTGCTTGCTTAACCCGTAAGCCAGCCGCACCAATGTGTCGGAGGAAACACCATACAGCTGGTGACCGAAGACAGCGTTTCATGCGCCCAGCCCGCCACAAGAAGTTGCTAGAGCGCGATGGGACAAGGACATCCAGGCCAGCCAAACCCTCCCCTAACCTGGACGACGCTGGGCAAATTGTGTGCCGCCTCATGGGTCTCCTGGTCGGCTGCGACACAGCCCGGGATCGAACCCGGGTCTGTAGTGACGCCTCTAGCACTGCGATGCAGTGCCTTAGACCGCTGCGTCACTCGGGAGGCCCCGCAACAATCCTTTTATGTATGGGGGGAGGAAGGGAGGGGTTGTGTGTGTGTGTGTGTGTGTGTGTGTGTGTGTGTGTGTGTGTGTGTGTGTGTGTGTGTGTTTCCTGTATCTTAACCCGATGTAACCTGTGAGGAGAGGAGGTGTCTGTGGTTTTCTGGAAATTACGTGTTTTTCCACACTGCTGTTTTACCTTCAACTGACACAAAACACCTAAAGCTGACTCTAACCTCCCCTCTCACTATAGGCCTGATCTGTTTAAACCCTTGTATAATGTGTGTGTGTGTGGGTCGGTGCTTGCATGCATGCATGTATTCATGTGTGTGTGTGTATCCGTGCGTACATTTATGCATTCTGGGAGATGGCAAGACTTTTATCTGGGCCATTCTGGGAGATGGCAAGACTTTTATCTGGGCCATTTTGGGAGATGGCAGGACTTATATCTGGGCCATTCTGGGAGATGGCAGAACTTTTATCTGGGCCATTCTGGGAGATGACAGGACTTTTATCTGGGCCATTCTGGGAGATGACAGGACTTTTATCTGGGCCATTCTGGGAGATGACAGGACTTTTATCTGGGCCATTCAGGGAGATGGCAGGACTTTTATCTGGGCCATTCTGTTTTATCTGGGCTATTCTGGGAGATGACAGGACTTTTGTCTGGGTTATTCTGGGAGATGGCAGAACTTTTATCTGGGCCATCCTGGGAGATGACAGGACTTTTATCTAGGCCATTCTGGGAGATGGCAGTAACTTTTATTGTGGCTTATATTAAAGACAGCATTAACATTCCAATGTGAGGAATGTTCTATGAGCTGGGCTTCGTCCCAAATGACACCCTATTCCCTATTTAGTGTTAGGGCCCATAGGGCCCTGGTCAAAAGTAGCACACTATATAGGGAATAGGGTGCCATTTGGGATGAAGCCCGATGTCTTTGAGGTGGTGTAGTGGCCAACGCTCCTCGAACCAGTCCGGCCAGCTGTGTGTGTGTGTGATGCAGTGTGTGGAAAATAGCGGCTTGTGACGTGGATGTTGCTCTAATCCTGCTTACTGAGCTTAAAGACACGAGGGAGAAAGGCCTTCAGAGAGAAAGAGAGAGAGAGAGAGATGGAGGGAGGGAGGGAAGGAGGGAAGGAGGGAGGTAGAAAGGCCCTCTGAGAGAGAAGGAGAGAGATGGAGGGAGAGACGGGGAGAGCTCTCGGACAGAGATATGAGGGAGAAAGGACCTCAGAGAGAGAGAGAAAGAGAGAGAGAGAGAGAGAGAGAGAGAGAGAGAGAGAGAGAGATGGAGGGAGAGAGGGGGAGAGCTCTCGGACAGAGACGAGAGAGCGAGAGAGAGAGAGAGAGCGAGAGTGAGAGCGAGAGAGAGAGCGAGCGAGAGAGAGAGAGCGAGAGAGAGAGAGAGAGAGAATGAGGGATAATAAGCGAGATAGTAGAAAGAGAGATGGCGTGTACAGAAAGAAAAAAAGGCTAGATGTCAACTCTGTTCAAATCACAACAATCATGTTGACTCACAGACAGTGGCTTTTGGAACCTCTAGTCTCTTATCTAACTTGGCAGTGGCTGATTCTGGTTTTCCAGTGAACGGATACTTGGCTCTAACGAAAAGCCAAATTGTTTATTTTCTATCACAAACCAACATGTTTGTTTCACGACAACCTTCATCATCTGTACCCGATGAGGGATAATCTTGGTGTTTTACCTAATCTCACGTGCGTGCTGGCCAGCTACTCGATGTAATGTCATACATTTACATTTTTACATTTTAGTCATTTAGCAGACGCTCTTATCCAGAGCGACTTACAGTTAGTGAGTGCATACATTCTTTTTTTCTTTTTCATACTGGCCCCCCGTGGGAATCGAACCCACAACCCTGGCGTTGCAAATGCCATGCTCTACCAACTGAGCTACATCCCTGCCGGCCATTCCCTCCCCTACCCTGGACGACGCTGGGCCAATTGTGCGCCGCCCCATGGGTCTCCCGGTCGCGGCCGGCTACGACAGAGCCTGGATTCAAACCAGGATCTCTAGTGGCACAGCTGGCACTGCGATGCAGTGCCTTAGACCACTGCGCCACTCGGGAGTCATAAACAGTCTATCATGAGAGATTAGGGATAGTTGTTATTATATCATCTGATCATTATTCCATGCATGACAGCGATAGAAGAGTTGGCTACAGCACATACGCTATCGAAGTTCCCACTAGTCTATCCCTTGTCCTGTCTGAGTGTGTCTTCTTCAGTGGTGTAGTGCAAATTTTTTTAGGTGCGGGAGCGCAACTGTTTTTTAAAATGACATAATTTCTCAATAGAAATGTGTACCGACAGATGCAGCCTATTGAATATCATTCTAGAATATGACAGATGCAGCCTATTGAATATCATTCTAGAATATGACAGATGTAGCCTATTGAATATCATTCTAGAATATGACAGATGCAGCCTATTGAATATCATTCTAGAATATGACAGATGTAGCCTATTGAATATCATTCTAGAATATGACAGATGCAGCCTATTGAATATCATTCTAGAATATGACAGATGCAGCCTATTGAATATCATTCTAGAATATGACAGATGTAGCCTATTGAATATCATTCTAGAATATGACAGATGTAGCCTATTTAATATCATTCTAGAATATGACAGATGTAGCCTATTGAATATCATTCTAGAATATGACAGATGTAGCCTATTGAATATCATTCTAGAATATGACAGATGTAGCCTATTTAATATCATTCTAGAATATGACAGATGCAGCCTATTGAATATCATTCTAGAATATGACAGATGCAGCCTATTGAATATCATTCTAGAATATGACAGATGCAGCCTATTAAATATCATTCTAGAATATGACAGATGTAGCCTATTGAATATCATTCTAGAATATGACAGATTGTCACACCCTGGCCTTAGTTATCTTTGTTTTCATTAATATTTTAGTTAGGTCAGGGTGTGACATGGTGAAGTATGTGTTTTGGTTTGTCTAGGGGTTTGTAGGTTTAATGGGGTAAGGTCTTGTCTAGGTGTTTGTATGTTGATGGCTGCCTAGATTGGTTCTCAATTGGAGACAGCTGTGGTTTATTGTCTCTAATTGGGAGCCATATTTAAACTGTGTGTTTTCACCTTGTGGTGGTGGGTTTTTGTTCCGTATCAGTCTTTGTCACTGTGGACTTCACGTATCGTCATTGTTTGTTGTTTTGGTGTTCAATACTTTAATATAATAAAGTCATGTTCGCTCAACGCGCTGCGCTTTGGTCTCCCTCATTGGACGAGCGTGACAGAATTACCCACCATCAAAGGACCAAGCGGCGTGTCCAGGAGCCAAGGGTCTGGACATGGGAGGAGATTTTGGAAGGTAAAGGGTCTTGGACTTGGGAGGAAATCCTGGATGGAATGGATCGACGGCCATGGTGTGAAACAGTGGAGAGGCGACTGAGAGAGGAGCAACGGCGTCAGCAGGGCCATCGTCGGAAGGACGAGAGGCAACCCCAAAAAAGTTTTTGGGGGGCACATGGCTTAGGCGGCTGGGCAGCAGGAGGCTGCCACAGGGAGACGTGGAGAGAAGGCTACCGGTTTACGGGAGCCATTGGCGAGTAGAGGGAGGGAAGCAGTTGAGGCACGGCGTAAGAGACTGAGGTGTGTTACCAGTCCGGTCCGGCCCGTTCCTGATCCCCGGTTAAGGCCAGTGGTGTGTGTTCCCAGTACGGACCGGCCTGTTCCTACTCCACGCATCAAGCCCACGGTGTGCGTCGCCAGTCCAGCCCGGCCGGTTCCTGCTCCACGTCACGAAGCCTACGGTGAACGTCGCCAGCCCAGCCCGGCCTGTTCCTGCTCAACGCACAAAGCCTACGGTGTGCGTCGCCAGCCCAGCCCGGCCTGTTCCTGCTCCACGTCACGAAGCCTACGGTGTGCGTGGCCAGCCCAGCCCGACCTGTTCCTGCTCCACGTACCAGACCCACGGTGTACGTCGCCAGCCCGACCCGGCCTGTTCCTGCCACTCGCACCAAACCTACGGTGCGCGTCGCCAGCCCGGTCCGGCCTGTTCCTGCCACCCGCACCAAGTCTACGGTGCGCGTCGCCAGCCCGACCCGGCGTGTTCCTTCTCCCCGCACTAGACCTGAGATGCGTGTCCTCAGCCCGGTACCTCCAGTTCCGGCACCACGCACCAGGCCTCTAGGGCGTCTCGGCCGGCCAGAGTCTGCCGTCTGCCTAACGGCGCCTGAACTGCCCGTCTGCCCAACGCCGTCTGAACTGTCCGTCTGCCAAGCGCTGCATAAGCCGCCCGTCTGCCCTGAGCCTTCAGAGCCGTCCGCCAGACCGGAGCCGCTAAAGCCTTCCGCCAGACAGGAGCCGCTAGAGCCTTCCGCCAGACAGGATCAGCCAGAGCCTTCCGCCAGACAGGATCAGCCAGAGCCTTCCGCCAGACAGGATCAGCCAGAGCCTTCCGCCAGCCATGAGCAGCCAGATCCGTCAGCCAGCCATGAACAGCCAGATCCGTCAGCCAGCCATGAGCCGTCGAGGGAGCCGTCCAGCCAGGATCCGCCAGGGCAAGCCGTCCAGCCAGGATCCGCCAGCCAGCCAGGATCCGCCAGAGCCAGCCAGCCAGGATCCGCCATTCAGTCCGATGCTGCCCCTTAGTCCGGTGCTGCCCCTTAGCCCGGTGCTGCCCCTTATCCTGGTGCTGCCCCTTATCCTGGTGCTGCCCCCTTATCCTGGTGCTGCCCCTTAGCCCGGTGCTGCCCCTTATCCTGGTGCTGCCCCCTTATCCTGGTGCTGCTCCTTATCCTGGTGCTGCCCCTTAGTCCGGTGCTGCCCTTAGTCGCCCCTTAGTCCGGTGCTGCCCCCTTAGTCCGGTGCTGCCTCTTAGTCCGGTGCTGCCCCCCTTAATCCAGTGGGGTTAAGTTGGAGGGTGGTCATTTGGAGGAGGCTACGAAAGCGGGTAGTGACTATGGTGGGGTGGGGACCACGACCAGTGCCAGAGCCGCCACCGTGGACAGACGCCCACCCAGACCCTCCCCTAGACTTTATGCAGGTGCGCCCGGAGTTCGCACCTTAAGGGAGGTTATGTCACACCCTGGCCTTAGTTATCTTTGTTTTCATTAATATTTTAGTTAGGTCAGGGTGTGACATGGTGAAGTATGTGTTTTGGTTTGTCTAGGGGTTTGTAGGTTTAATGGGGTAATGTCTTGTCTAGGTGTTTGTATGTTGATGGCTGCCTAGATTGGTTCTCAATTGGAGACAGCTGTGGTTTATTGTCTCTAATTGGGAGCCATATTTAAGGCAGCCATGGGCATCATGTGTTTGTGGGTAATTGTCTAAGTTGAACGTTTGTTGCTTGTCTGTGCACTTACGTTATTTAGCTTCACGGTCGTTTGTTGTTTTGTAAGTTTTGGATAGTGTTCGGTTTCGTGTTTTTCTCTCTTCCATAATAAAGAGATGTATTTTGCACACGCTGCGCCTTGGTCCACATCTATGCTTGACGATCGTGACACAGATGTAGCCTATTGAATATCATTCTAGAATATGACAGATATAGCCTATTGAATATCATTCTAGAATATGACAGATGTAGCCTATTGAATATCATTCTAGAATATGACAGATGTAGCCTATTGAATATCATTCTAGAATATGACAGATGTAGCCTATTAAATATCATTCTAGAATATGAATATGCATAAAATGCATCCTCCAATTGCAACGTCTGCCTGTGCCCACAACATATTGTCTCAAATGTTTAAAACCCTCAATCACCAAGTTAGGCATCTCTAACTTCAAAATAGGCCAATATCACTGTCAATCGTGAATGATAATTCTTCACATTTTACCAGTGAAATGACAAAACTGCATCTCCACGCCAATCGTTTGATTGATCTCAATTAGTGTCATGGGAATATGCATTTAGATCTTCTGGAATTACGGTTTGGTGAGCGAATTAGAGAAGATAGTGTTAACAAACTATTAGCCTTTCTTGTATTTTGTCTCAATCAAAGCATATATCCTGCCTATTGACTTTTGGCACATGAGAAAAGAAATGTGACTATTCAGCTTCGGCTAACCATCCTAAAATCTCACTAGAAATTAGGTGTTTTTGGTGTAACAGTCATGTTATAGGCCTACTATGCTATGCTATTATATTCGGTTCTGTTATGTAAAATACTCATTCATCATTATGTGATCTCAGCTTCAGAAATAATTTTCCAGAAATATTTTTACCAGCTCCGTGTCTTCTCAAATTGGAAAAAGGTGAGGGTGCGCCAGCACTATATCCCTGGTCTTGTTCCAAACTATCTTAATTACAGTAGCATAGCTCTCGCCCCTGTCCTGTCCTGTCCTGTGTATGTCTGTGTGTGTCCCTGTGTGTGTCCTGTGTGTGTGTGTATGTGTATGTGTCTCTCTCTCTCTGTGGGTGTCCTGTCTGTGTGTGTGTGTCCTGTCCTGTGTGTGTGTCCTGTCTGTGTGTGTGTCCTGTGTATGTCTGTGTGAGTCCTGTCTCTATGTGTGTCCTGTGTGTGTGTGTGTGTCCTGTCCTGTGTGTTTGTGTCCTGTCTGTGTGTGTGTCCTGTCCTGTGTGTTTGTGTGTTGGCCCTCTTGGCCCACTCTTACCTGCAGATGGCTGTTTCTGCGGGTGGCCTCGGCCACGTCCCACTGGCTAAGGGACCTGGCAACACCCCCGATGGGTGTGCGCCGTCCACTCAGTCCCATCCCGACCCCCATCTCCCCCACCTCGATCTCCTCGTAAGGGTTCTGGGGCAGGTTGCTGAAGCTCTTAGCTGGAGGACCACAATCGATTATTGTTTAATTGTCCTGTTGTCTCCGGCTGCTGCAGCCTTCTATGTACTAAGTAGCGGCTATTTTGAAGAAGGGTCTTGTAGCACTGACTGTAATATGTGGTTGCTATTCCCTACTAAACGTAGTTTAATGCACTAACTGTAAGTCACTCTGCAGAAGAACGTCAGCTAAATGACTAAAAGGAAATAAAAAAGAATGTATAAAATAAATCAAATCAAATCAAATCTTACTACGGGGGATGGGGGCCGAGGGGCCCATGGAGGTCTGGGGGCCCCCAGGGACCAGCAAGTGTCCTGGGGAGGAGGTGGCGGTGTAGGAGGGGAGGGCAGGGAGGGGCATGGTGGGGAATCCCCCTCCTCCCAGACTGGGGGTAGGGCTGTGGCTGTTAACTCCCCTAAAGGCACTGTGAGAGTTGAGGTCCTCCATTGACCGACAGAAGGTTTTGGGCACTGTGGAGGAGGAAGAGAGGAGGAGGAGGAGAGTGAGAAAAGATCTCTTTGTGTTTTTACACACCAATTACATGTTTGTATTACCAAAGGGACCATGGAGATCAATTGACCATGGGCCACACACGCATGGGATACCCCACCCCCTCCCCCTCACACTAACGTACCTGAGTACTGGTTGTTAGAGCAGAGAGAGAGAGATGACTGTAGCTGCAGTCTCATGTTGGCATGGTTACACATGCTGTTGTTGGCATTTTGTTGTTGTGCTACTGATGACAGAGGAGCGATGGGTACCTCCACTACGTACGTAGCCGGGACATACAGGGGCTTGGCTTTACTGGCTGCCCCGATCCTCCGCACCTGGTAATAATAAGAAATGACACACCTGGTAATAATAAGAAATTATACTCCTGGTAATAATAGTAAATGATACTCCTGGTAATAATAGTAAATTATACTCCTGGTAATAATAAGAAATGATTCTCCTGGTAATAATAAGAAATTATACTCCTGGTAATAATAAGAAATGATACTCCTGGTAATAATAGTAAATGATACTCCTGGTAATAATAGTAAATTATACTCCTGGTAATAATAAGAAATGATTCTCCTGGTAATAATAAGAAATTATACTCCTGGTAATAATAAGAAATGATACTCCTGGTAATAATAAGAAATTATACACCTGGTAATAATAAGAAATTATACACCTTGTTATAATAAGAAATTATACATCTGGTAATAAATAATACATAGAAAAATAAATTATTCATGCCATTGAGAGGTACAAGCAGTTTTAGCCAAAGTAACAGTACAGTACAGTGAATGCATAGGCTAGATATAAAAACATTCACTCAGCCCCCCTTCCAGCATTTGGGGAACATCCCACGCTGTTCACACCCCTCTTGAGAGAACATTTTGTAGGTTTAAAGCTTATTTCCTGCAATTCTACACGTTTTGTCATGGGCATGTCGTGAAGAGAACATTTAGCAGTTTTAAAGCTAATTTTCTTGCAATTCTATACATTTTGCCATGTCTAATGTGTATTCATGTCATATTTGAATGACACAAACATTACTACAAAATCTATGGCCTAAAATCCCTAGCTAAATTTTTTTAATCTGATATGGGCTAGTTGATCTGGAAATTTCTGACAAGTTATAAATAGCTCTCTAAGGTATGCAATGACCGACATGACAAGAGGAAAACTGATGATCCACAACCCAATTTCGAAATTGCACCATGTCCATTCTACTATTACAACTTTCGAGAGTAAGTTGGAAGCAGGACTTAGTTCCAAAAAAAAAAAAAAAAAAAGCCTGCCTACACAAAGTTTGGGAAACACAAAATCCTCTGACCACATGGATTTTGTTCTTGGTTAAGAGGTTGTGTTACCACGTGGGACACGCGGGTTTCAAATGGCACCGGTCACACTAGCATCATAGTCTATGCCAACTGAGCCACACAGTCAGGACCTCCTTACCTGCCACCAGTCAGTGTTAGTCTTCCTCAGCAGAATAAAGCGCTCCCCCTCTCGGATGCAGACATGTCGTCCGTCTGCCCCGCGGTACTGATAGTCGTACTGCGATTCCAGCACCACCGTGCCACTGGGGACACCACACCCCACGGACACGCTCACACCGCTGCTCACACTGCCACTGCTCTCCCTACTGGACACACTGTCCACACTGGTAGTTCTCCCCCTGGTGGAGGCAGAGGGCATGGCGGGTGAGGCTACCATGGAGCGACGCCAGCTTCCTGACAGCATGGCGGATGCTAGCTCTGACTTGGCCCGGCTGGGTCTCAGTGGGGGGTGATTTGGGTGAGAGGATAGGTGACAAGGGTGATGGTGGGGATGGTAGGGACGCTGGCACAGGGCACCGACGACAACTGGAGCGAGGCCAGCGCCATGCTCTGAAACACAAACAAACAGAACAGAACTGGGTTAGTGTGAAAATGGGATATCTATGGCAAGCATCACAGATCCATCCATCTGATAATCTCAGAGCCCTTTATTCATCTTAGAACTATTCAGCAAATGTTACAGATACACACCATTCACTCTCATAAAAAACACCAAGTAGTAATTGTTTTATAAAGCAATTGTATTCTAAAAAAAGAGGGTATTGCCATTTATTTGCAATCATTCATTTGTTTAATCGCTCACGCGTTTAGAGAGAGAAATAAAAACAGTTGTTCGACCGACCAGAAGCCAAACACACACACCCCTGCCCTGACCATTCTCCCTTACAAAGCCAACAGAACATCCCTCTGAGAGTAGTCTTAGTACCAGAGAGACTGATAGGCACAGAGGGAATTAAGAGAGCGAGAGAGAGGGAGAGATACATGTTGTCCCTGTGGATGGGCTGTGATGCTCCCTCTTACCCTCTGACTCCTGACTGCTGAGCCACCATTAGCCATGACCGTGAGAGAGGCCAGCTCTGAGCTCCTCTACTCATCACACCCTCACGTGCAGATGCACACACACACACACACACACACACACACACACACACACACACACACACACACACACACGTACACACACACACACACACACACACACACGTACACACACACAGCTCCGTGGCCGTGCCTTCAGACCAAGGCAGGCTCGGTGGCAGAGAGAGGAGAAGGGGGAGGAGGGCGGTGGATTCTCTCTCTCTTTCTCTCTCTCATTTAATTTTCAATTTATGCTTTATTGGCATGGGAAACATATGTTAACATTGCCAAAGCAAGTGAAGTAGATAGTAAACAAAAGTGAAATAAATGTCAAATATCATAAAAAAATATTTTATATATGCAGTGTTGTAACAATGTGCAAATAGTTAAAGTACAAATGGGAAAATAAATAAACATAAATATGGGTTGTATTTACAATGGTGTTTGTTCTTCACTAGTTGCCCTTTTCTTGTGGCAACAGGTCACAAATATTGCTGCTGTGATGGCACACTGTGGTATTTCACCCAGTAGATATGGGAGTTTATCAAAATTGGGTTTGTTTCTCGAATTCTTTGTGGATCTGTGTAATCTGAGGGAAATATGTGTCTCTAATATGGTCATTCATTTGGCAGGAGGTTAGGAAGTGCAGCTCAGTTTCCACCTCATTTTGTGGGCAGTGTGCACATAGCCTGACTTCTCTTGAGAGCCAGGTCTGCCTACGGCGGCCTTTCTCAATAGCAAGTCTATGTTCACTGAGTCTGTACATAGTCAAAGCTTTCCTTAAGTTTGGGTCAGTCACAGTGGTCAGGTATTCTGCCACTGTGTACTCTCTGTTTATGGCCAAATAGCATTCTAGTTTGCTCTGTTTGTTTGTTAATTCTTTCCAATGTGTCAAGTAATTCTCTTTTTGTTTTCTCATGATTTGGTTGGGTCTAATTGTGTTGTTGTTGTTGTCCTGGGGCTCTGTGGGGTCTGTTTGTGTTTGTGAACAGAGCCCCAGGACCAGCTTGCTTAGGGGACTCTTCTCCAAGATCATCTCTCTGTAGGTGATGGCTTTTTAATGGAAGGTTTGGGAATCACTTCCTTTTAAGTGGTTGTAGAATTTGTCTCTCAGATCGTTCACAGCTTTGTGGAAGTTACCTGTGGCGCTGATGTTGAGGCCGAGGTATGTATAGTTTTAACCGCACACTTGTTGTTTGTGTACATGGATTTTATAATGTTGTATGTTTTTCCCCCAACACCACGTTCCATCAATTTGTATAGCAGACCCTCATGCCAAATTGAGTCAAAAACGTTTTTGAAATAAACAAAGCATGAGAAGACTTTGCCTTTGTTTTGGTTTGTTTGTCAATTAGGGTGTGCAGGGTGAATACGTGGTCTGTCGTACGGTAATTTGGTAAAAAGACAATTTGACATTTGCTCAGTACATTGTTTTCACTGAGGAAATGAACTAGTCTGCTGTTAATGATAATCATGTATATATTTTTTGCTGTTTGTTCATTGTTATAGGCCCAGAAAGATTGGAGAAGTGGTTTACCCATACATCTCCATTTTGGATAGATAGCTCTTCGTGTTGTTGTTTGTTAAGTGTTTTCCAATTTTCCCAGAAGTGGTTAGAGTCTATGGATTCTTCAATTGTGGTCCTCTGTAGCTCAGCTGGTAGAGCACGGCGCTTGTAACGCCAAGGTAGTGGGTTCGATCCCCGGGACCACCCATACACAAAAATGTGTGCACGCATGACTGTAAGTCGCTTTGGATATTATTAATTACATTGAGCTGATTTCTAACGTGCTGTTCCTTCTTTTTCCGTAGTGTATTTCTGTATTGTTTTAAAGATTCACCATAGTGAAGGCGTAGGCTCAGGTTTTCTGGGTCTCTATGTTTTTGGTTGGATAGGTTTCTCAATTTCTTTCTTAGGTTTTTGCATTCTTCATCAAACCATTTGTCCTGTTGTTACTTTTCTTCGGTTTTCTGTTAGAGATTTTTAGATTTGATAGGGAAGCTGAGAGGTCAAATATACTGTTTATGTTTTCTACTGCCAAGTTTACACCTTCACTATTACAGTGGAACATTTTGTCCAGGAAGTTGTCTAAAAGGGATTGAATTTGTTGTTGCCTAATTGTTTTTTGGTAGGTTTCCACACTACTTTCCTTCCAACTATAGCATTTCTTAATATTATTAAGTTCCTTTGGCTTTGATGCCTCATGATTGAGTATTGCTCTGTTCAAGTAGACTGTGATTTTGCTGTGGTCTGATAGGGGTGTCAGTGGGCTGACTATGAACGCTCTGAGAGACTCTGGGTTGAGGTCAGTGATAAAGTAGTCTACAGTACTACTGCCAAGAGATAAGCTATAGGTGTCCCCTCGAAGCCTACCATTGACTATGTACATACCCAGGGTGCGACAGAGCTGCAGGAGTTGTGACCCAATTTTGTTGGTTATGTTGTCGTAGTTGTGCCTAGGGGGGCATATGGGGGAGGGAATGCTGTCACCTCCAGGTAGGTGTTTGTCCCCCTGTGTGCTGAGGGTGTCAGGTTCTTGTCCAGTTCTGGCATTTAGGTCGCCACAGACTAGTACATGTCCCTTGGCCTGGAAATGATTGATTTCCCCCTGTCTTCATTAAAGTATGGGGATTCTAGTGGGTGGATATATGTAGCACACAGCAGGACATCTCTCTCTCTCTCTCATAATCCACAGCACAGCAGCGTATTAACAAAGCACAATAATCTGTGACCCGACTCATGCCTTGGAGAATTACAGTAAAACCCTCCATACTGACTCATGCCTTGGAGAATTACCGTAAAACCCTCCATACTGACTCATGCCTTGGAGAATTACCGTAAAACCTTCCATACTTACTCATGGCTTTTTCTCCTTATGAGGATGCTTCCCACAGACAAGCCCCGCCCCCTGTCACTCAAGCAGCTCAGCTCCTCCTCCTCTCTGTTAGTCACTATTAGTGTGTGCATGACTGTTCGGTCATGCTGTCAACCCATTGGTCCAAACAAGAATGACGCGGCTTTCCACTTTGTTTGTTAATATAAGTCATTCTATTTCTAGAATTCCAACAGTTAACCCAAATGTTTTGATCTATATCGCATGTCAAAGCGCAATCGCAATATTGGATTAAAAAAAATCGCACTTTGAAAGTTTGTGTGTATGTGTTCTGTTGTAGTGTACACCTGAACCAGCTGACAAGAGTAAACACAGCAGGTATAGCATGAAAGCTGATGGGATTCCCAACTACCTCACATATCCACAGTCCTTCTGCTACCCTGCATGGATCCACAAATGGAACAATTCATTAAATGGAACAATTCATTACATGGTACAATTCAGTTTGGATCCATGCTATAGTGCTGCATCTATCTATTGACTATGTCTGTCTGTGTGTCTGTCTACAGTCAGGTAAAAAATGATTGGCACCCATAATAATCTCTTTCTCTGAGGAATTGTATTAGTATAAAATAATATAGTTTCCCTTTTTTTTGCATACAATATAGCTCAGTATTTGTATGATTTATTTTATATAGTATTTATTGCTCATATTTATCAAGGGTGCCAATCATTTTGAACCTGACTTTCTATCTATCTACAGTGCTTTCAGAAAGTATTCATACCCCTTGACTTATTCCACATTTTGTTGTATTACAGCCTAAATTCAAAATGGATTAAATAGATTTTCTTTGTGCAACATTTGCCCATTAGTCTTTTCAAAATTCTTCAAGCTTTGTCAAATTGGTTGTTGATCATTGCTCCGCAACTATTTTCAGGTCTTGCCATTGATTTTCAAGTAGATTTAAGTCAAAACTGTAACTCGGCCACTCAGGAACATTCACTGTCTTATTGGTAAGCAACTCCAGTGTATATTTGGCCTTGTGTTTTAGGTTATTGTCCTGCTGAAAGGTGAATTAATCTCCCAGTGTCTGGTGGAAAGCAGACTGAATCAGGTTTTCCTCTAGGATTTTGCCTGTGCTTAGTTCCATTACGTTTCTTTATTATTATGAAAAAGTCCCGAGTCCTTAATGATTACAAGCATACCCATAACATGATACAGCCACCACTATGCTTGAAAATATGGAAAGTGGTACTCAGTGATGTGTTACATTTTAGTCATTTAGCAGACGCTCTTATCCACAGTGAGTGCATACATTATTTTTGTATTTTATTTTTCATACTGGCCCCCCGTGGGAATCGAACCCACAACCCTGGCGTTGCAAACACCATGCTCTACCAACTGAGCTACATCCCTGCCAGCCATTCCCTCCCCTACCCTGGACGACGCTGCGCCAATTGTGCGCCGCCCCATGGGTCTCCCGGTCGCGGCCGGCTACGACAGAGCCTGGATTCGAACCAAGATCTCTAGTGGCGCAGTGCCTTAGACCACTGTGCCACTCGGGAGAACGAGTGGTGTAATGGATTTGCCCCAAACATAACACTTTGTATTCAGGACAAAAAGCTAATTGCTTAGCCAAATTTTTTGCAGTATTACTTTAGTGCCTTGTTGCAAACAGGATGCATGTTTTGGAATGTTTTTATTCTGTACAGGCTTCTTTCTTTTCCCTCTGTCAATTAGGTTAGTATTGTGGAGTAACTACAATGTTGTTGATCCATCCTCAGTTTTCTCCTATCACAGCCATTAAACTCTGTATCTGTTTTAAAGTCACCATTGGCCTTATGGTGAACTCCTTGAGCGGTTTCCTTCCTCTACGGCAACTGAGTTAGGAAGGACGCCTGTATCTTTGTAGTGACTGGGCGTATTGATACACCATCCAAAGTGTAATTAATAACTTCACCATGCTCAAAGACATATTCAATGTCTGCTTTTTAACATTTTTACCCATCTACCAATAGGTGTCCTTCTTTGCGAGGAATTGGACAACCTCCCTGGTCTTTGTGGTTGAATCTGTGTTTGAAATTCAATGCTCGACTGAGGGACCTTACAGATAATTGTATGTATGGGGTACAGAGATGAGGTAGTCATTCCAAAATCATGTTAAACAATATTATTGCACACAGAGTGAGTCCAACTTGTTATGTGACTTGTTAAGCACATTTTTACTCCTGAACTTATTTAGGCTTGCCATAACAAAAAGGGTTGAATACTTACTGACTCAAGACATTTCAGCTTTTATTAATTTATAAAAATGTCGAAAACATAATTCCACTTTGACGTTATGGGGTATTGTGTGTAGGCCATTGACAAAAAACATCTAAATGTAATCCATTTTAAATTCAGGCTGTAACACATCAATCTATACTCCATCTATCTACACTACATGACCAAAAGTATGTGGACACCTGCTTGTCGAACATACAGTGGCTTGCGAAAGTATTCACCCTCCTTGGCATTTTTCCTATTTTGTTGCCTTACAACCTGGAATTAAAATATATGTTTTGGAGGTTTGTATCATTTGATTTACACAAAATGTCTACCAATTTGAAGATGCAAAATATTTTTTCTTGTGAAACAAACAAGAAATAAAACAAAAAAACAGAATACTTGAGCGTGCATAACTATTCCCCCCCCCCCCCTACTTTGTAGAGACACCTTTTGCAACAATTACAGCTGCAAGTCTCTTGGGGTATGTCTCTATAAGCTTGCCACATCTAGCCACTGGGATTTTTGCCCATTCTTCAAGGCCAAACTGCTCCAGCTCCTTCAAGTTGGATGGGTTCCACTGGTGTACAGCAATCTTTAAGTCATACCACAGATTCTCAATTGGATTGAGGTCTGGGCTTTGACTAGGCCTTTCCAATACATTTAAATGTTTCCCCTTAAAGCACTCAAGTGTTGCTTTAGCAGTATGCTTAGGGTCATTGTCCTGCTGGAAGGTGAACCTCTGTCCCAGTCTCAAATCTCTGGAAGACTGAAACAGGTTTCCCTCAAGAATTTCCCTGTATTTAGCGCCATCCATCATTCCTTCAATTCTGACTAGTTTCCCAGTCCCTGCCAATGAAAAACATCCCCACAGCATGATGCTGCCACCACCATGCTTCACTGTGGGGATGGTGTTCTCGGGGTAATGAGAGGAGTTGGGTTTGCGCCAGACATAGCGTTTTCCTTGATGGCCAAAAAGATCAATTTTAGTCTCATCTGAACAGAGTACATTCTTCCAAATGTTTGGGGAGTCTCCCACATGCTAAGGTGTTGCAGACTCTGGGGCCTTTCAGAACAGATGTATACATACTGAGATCATGTGACAGATCATGTGACACTTAGATTGCACACAGGTGGACTTTATTTAACTAATTATGTGACTGCTGAAGGTAATTGGTTGCACCAGATCTTATATAGGGGCTTCAGAGCAAAGGGGGTGAATACATATGAACGCACCACTTTTCCGTTATTTAATCTTTTGAAACAAGTAATTTTTTTCAATTCACTTCACCAATTTGGATGATTTTGTGTATGTCCATTACATGAAATCCAAATAAAATTATATTTAAATTACAGGTTGTAATGCAACAAAATAGGAAAAACAGAAGGCTTTCCACTAGATGTTGGAACATTGCTGCGGGGACTTGCTTCCATTCAGCCACAAGAGCATTAGTGAGGTCGGGCACTGATGTTGGGTGATTAGGCCTGGCTCGCAGTCGGCGTTCCAATTCCAAAGGTGCTCGATGGGGTTGAGGTCAGGGTCTGTGCAGGCCAGTCAAGTTCTTCCACACCGATCTCGACAAAACATTTCTGTATAGACCTCGCTTTGTGCACGGGGGCATTGTCATGCTGAAACAGGAAAGGGCCTTCCTCAAACTGTTGCCACAAAGTTGGAAGCACAAAATCGTCTAGAATGTCATTGTACGCTGTAGCGTTAAGATTTCCCTCAACTGGAACTAAGGGGCCTAGCCCGAACCATGAAAAACAGCCCCATACCATTATTCCTCCTCCACCAAACTTTACAGTTGGCACTATGCCAAACCCAGATTCATCCGTCGGACTGCCAGATGGTGAAGTGTGATTCATCACTCCAGAGAACGCGTTTCCACTGCTCCAGAGTCCAATGACGGCGAGCTTTACACCACTCCAGCTGACGCTTTGCATTGCGCATGGTTATCTTAGGCTTGTGTGATCTTGAAGCTCCTGATGAACAGTTATTGTGCTGATGTTGCTTCCAGAGGCAGTTTGGAACTCGGTAGTGAGTGTTGCAACCGAGGACAGACGATTTTTACGTGCTACACACTTCAGCACTCGCGGTCCCGTTCTGTGAGCTTGTGTGGCCTACCACTTCGCGGCTGAGCCGTTGTTGCTCCTAGACGTTTCCACTTCACAATAACAGCACTTACAGTTGACCAGGGCAGCTCTTTCAGGGAAGAAATTTGACGAACTGACTTGTTGGAAAGGTGGCATTCTATGACGGTCCCACGTTGAAAGTCACTGAGCTCTTCAGTAAGGCCATTCTAGTGCCAATGTTTGTCTATGGAGATTGCATGGCTGTGTGCTCGATTTTATACACCTGTCAGCAACGGGTGTGCAACGGGTGTGCCACACATACACTATACTGTATTTACAAAATTATCTATCTATCTATCTAACTATGAGCCTCTTCACACTTACTAGACTTTTTGTAAAAATACCTTCATCTTATTACCATATTATATAATATTATTCAAATGTAAACTTGTGTACTTGCTACATCTCAGCCGCTACCTCCGGAGGTACGACACTCGCCCAACAGTTGCCCCCCTTGGAGCAGGGCAGTGTGAACTGTCCTAGATGTAGCGTCTGACATAGTAAGAGATCAGCTGTAAAAAACGGGGGGCTATGATGGAACCAGATTATTTTTTATAATCAGGTCATATGGTTTTATAAAAAAATCCTGGAAAAACTCCTGGCCCTAGGGAGGATGAAAACATTAAAACCCTTTACACCAGGGGTGTCAAACGTCCGGCCCGCGGGCCGGATCAGGCCCGCAAACGGGTTTAATCCGGCCCGCGAGATGATTAAAAAAAAAAAAAATAATAATAATAATAATAATAATAATTTTGTAAAATATAAAAATGCGCTGCAATTTTTCAATAAAATAAACTGCTGTTCCAATTGCGTCCACTGGATGGCGCAATAGCAATTGTGTTAAGCAAGCAAACTGTTTATACCGGGGCAGAGCAAGTAGGTCAAGCACGTGCAGCCAATGAGCTACTTTGTTTTGCCCGCGATATTTATTACGGCTTCTACTTTTAACATTATGTGCTTTGGCACCCTCATTGCCCCAATATGTCTCTGTCAAAAAAAAGAAAAGTGGACGCAGAGTGCAGAGTGTTCCAAGAAAAATGGTCATCCTCCTATTTATTCACGGAATTGAATGGGAAAGCTGTATGTTTGGTGTGTTCAGAGCATGTTGCAGTGCTGAAAGAATATAACCTTCGTCGCCACTATGTGAGTCTTCATGCCGACAAATATGACAACTTTCAAGGACAGCGGAGATGAGAGAAGGTGAATGAACTGTTGGCGGGTCTGAAGAAACAGCAGTCTGTGTTTACTCACAGCCGAGACATCAGTGACGCTGCAGTGAAAGCTAGCTACCTCATTGCTAATGAAATCGCAGTGGCTTCAAAACCATTTAGTGAGGGTGAATTTGTAAAAACATGCACGATGAAGGCAGAGGAGATTGTGTGCCCTGAAAAGCGGCAGGCTTTTGCAAATATCAGCCTGACAAGAAACACAGTTGCAGACAGGATTTCCGATCTTTCAGTGGATTTGGACAGCCAGTTGAAGCAAAAAGTAAAGTCATTTATTGCGTTTTCGGTTGCAATTGATGAAAGCACGGACATTACAGATGTTGCACAACTGGCCATTTTCATCCGCGGAGTTGATGACACATTGACCGTCACCGAGGAGTTCGTGGAGTTGGTGCCGATGACAGATACAATGACAGCAGCTGATATTTTTACCACACTCGTCGGCGCGCTGGACAGGGTCGGAGTGGACTGGTCCCGCGCTGTCAGCCTGGCTACAGATGGTGCGCATTATTTTCATCTACATTTCTGCCTGAGAAATGACACCCTGATATAGTTCTGTGATCTGTGAAACAGTTCTGTTAATCACTGAGGCATTGTGTGTTTGTGTGTTCTTTGTCCTCAGAACATTCAAATAACTTGAGGTGTTTTATGATTAATAGTGATGTTGTGCTTTTGGACACTGTCCTCAGGCTCCAGCTTTATGTTTATATGTTTTTATGTTGATGTGCTATTGTTTTTAATTGATTTTATTTTATTTGTATATTTAACCTATTCTTGACTCTGTGGTTCTTGCACTTGTTTGGGGAACAGGATTTCATTATTTTTATCTACATTTCTGCCTGAGAAATGACACCCTGATATAGTTCTGTGATCATACTTCTGTGAATCACTGAGGCATTGTGTGTTTGTGTGTTCTTTGTCCTCAGAACTTTCAAATAACTTGAGGTGTTTTATGATTAATAGTGATGTTGTGCTTTTGGACACTGTCCTCAGGCTCCAGCTTTATGTTTATATGTTTTTATGTTGATGTGCTATTGTTTTTAATTTATTTTATTTTATTTGTATATTTAACCTATTCTTGACTCTGTGGTTCTTGCACTTGTTTGGGGAACAGGATTTCATTATTTTTATCTACATTTCTGCCTGAGAAATGACACCCTGATATAGTTCTGTGATCTGTGATATACTTCTGTGAATCACTGAGGCATTGTGTGTTTGTGTGTTCTTTGTCCTCAGAACTTTCAAATAACTTGAGGTGTTTTATGATTAATAGTGATGTTGTGCTTTTGGACACTGTCCTCAGGCTCCAGCTTTATGTTTATATGTTTTTATGTTGATGTGCTATTGTTTTTAATTGATTTTATTTTATTTGTATATTTAACCTATTCTTGACTCTGTGGTTCTTGCACTTGTTTGGGGAACAGGATTTCATTATTTTTATCTACATTTCTGCCTGAGAAATGACACCCTGATATAGTTATGTGATCTGTGAAACAGTTCTGTTAATCACTGAGGCATTGTGTGTTTGTGTGTTCTTTTTCTTTAGAATTTTCAAATAAACTTGACGTGTTTTATGATTAATAGTGATGTTGTGCTTGTACTATTTTGGACACACTGTCCTCAGGCTCCAGCTTTATGTTGTATGTTGATCGTATTAAAACAAAGAAAACAATCTGAAGTTGTTGTTTTTAAGTTATATATACCATGATTTTTCCGGTCCGGCCCACTTGGGAATAGATTTTCCTCCATGTGGCCCCTGAGCTAAAATGAGTTTGACACCCCTGTCCTAGACGTTTCCACTTCACAATAACAGCACTTACAGTTGACCAGGGCAGCTCTTTCAGGGCAGAAATTTGACGAACTGACTTGTTGGAAAGGTGGCATTCTATGACGGTGCCACGTTGAAAGTCACTGAGCTCTTCAGTAAGGCCATTCTAGTGCCAATGTTTGTCTATGGAGATTGCATGGCTGTGTGCTCGATTTTATACACCTGTCAGCAACGGGTGTGCCTGAAATAGCCGAATCCACTAATTTGAAGGGGTGTCCACACATACACTATACTGTATTTACAAAATTATCTATCTATCTATCTATCTATCTATCTATCTATCTATCTATCTATCTATCTATCTATCTATCTAACTATGAGCCTCTTCACACTTACTATACTTTTTGTAAAAATACCTTCATCTTATTACCATATTATATAATATTATTCAAATGTAAACTTGTGTACTTGCTACATCTCAGCCGCTACCTCCGGAGGTACGACACTCGCCCAACAGTTGCCCCCCTTGAAGCAGGGCAGTGTGAACACAATTGTCTCAGAACTGTCCTAGATGTAGCGTGTGACTTAGTAAGAAATCAGCTGTAAAAAAACGGGGGGCTATGATGGAACCAGATTATTTTTTATAATCAGGTCATATGGTTTTATAAAAAAATCCTGGAAAAACTCCTGGCCCTAGGGAGGATGAAAACATTAAAACCCTTTACACAGACAAAGAGACAACAACTGCGATTGGACAAAAACTAACAGGGCTGAGCTTGCAGTATGCAGGGTTGCATGTGTAGGCCTTCCCAGCTAGCACATTTGGTTCCTCTGAAGTTGTGGGAACGTATGTTTTTGGTTTCCCATTGGTTCTGGGAACGAAATCATAAGTTTCCTGACCATTCTTTTTTTTACGTTCAGAGAACGGAAGTGAAAATGTAGCCTATTTTGGGAATATTAATGTTTTGGTTGCAGGGAGGTTCTGAGAGTGTTTTTACTATGGTTCCCTAAAAGTTTTCCTGGGAGGTTTTATTAACGTTCTGAGAATGGAAATTCTAGGTTATTAGAAGGTAAATACATAACGTTCTGAGAACATGTTTCAATAAGACTTTTAATAACACTGCACGCTTGGATTAACTGTAAACTTGAAGCACAGATATGATACATGGATATTCATTTGCTTAGGCATTAATCATGCAAACACATAATTTTTTATTGTGGCATGGTGTCAGTGAGTTTCAAACTTATGATCTTCTGTTCTCTAGCCATGGAATTAGTCCACAAGCACTAATTTAAGATCAGGTGTGGCCAATTAGTGAGCACGGCCAACACACCTGAACACACTTAACAAGATAGAGAATAGAGAGAGTTTTATTAACTTCTAAGAACGGAATGTGTGTTTTTAAATAACATTCTTAGAACGTTCTTTAAATGTTACTAATGTTTTCTTGTGGTTTTTATGGAAAGTTTTCTTAATGTTCTGAAAACATGGCTTTAAATAGAACCACGAGGAAACCTGCAGAAAATGTCATGCTGAAGTACTGAAATGTGTTGTTTCTTAACGTTCTCGGTACAATTTGATAACATTACTTTAAATAGAACCATGAGGAAACCTGTAGGAAACGATATGCTGAAGAACTGAAATTCCCCCCTAAGAAACATATGGTTCTCAGAACGTAATGTGCTAGCTGGGTATCCTGCACCATTCCAAGAACTTGTGGGAAGGTTGTATACAAAATAACCATAGGCTACCATGCTCTCACCAAGCTCTAAGAAACATATAGTTCTCAGAACGTTATGTTCTAGCTGGGTTTGCATCTGTAATTAAAAAGATACTCATACAGTGTGTCAGCACTATAGTGTTGATTGATTAATTCCAGTCAATAATTTTGGATTAAAAAAGGCCTAGGTAGCCTAGCAACAAGAAATGTGAATATAAACCAAAAATTTGATCACGTTCACAGTTTTTCAGAAACCAAATAAATGGGCCTATTTTAGGCTATGAAAACATGACGTTAAGTACCCAGATGGGATCAGAGCGGTTTCTCTAGGCTACATGCAGCTGGGCGAGAAAAATAAACACTTTAATTTTCACATACATGCCTGTGAATCGATTCATTATTCAAGAGTGTAATATATTTTAGAATAAAAAAAGTTTCTGTCATTGTTGAATAGTTTGTGCTTAACTGGCTAGTAATGGCTCAATTTGAGCTGCGGACCAAGAATGTTGCTTTGCCAGCCACAACGAAAGTTAAAGGCAAGGACGTAATGTGAATTGAAAAGTATAATTCTCCGTCGCCAGCCCACTCCTCAGACTCTCCTTCATAGTGGTAGTGGGACATAGGGCCCACGTCTAGACTTTTATCAGAGCTCTAGCCGTGGAGCTAGAAAACATCAAGATGCAGAATAGAACAGAACAGGGACAAGTACGAAAACAGGAAACCGCTTTCAGAGCGGCAGAACACAAAGTGTACGTTGAGGTCGTCTCGTTCGCCTCATCCCTTCTTACCACCGTCTTATCTCTCGACACTGGCGGCCATTGCTATGTCTTTCCCTCTTAATTACCACAATGAGTGAAATTAGGACATGACTCACACTGTTACGACCATGTTGGCCAATATGAATAGGTTATAGCATGGAGAGAGAGAGAGAGAGAGAGAGAGAGAGAGAGAGAGAGAGAGAGAGAGAGAGAGAGAGAGAGAGAGAGAGAGAGAGAGAGAGAGAGAGAGAGAGAGAGAGAGAGAGAGAGAGAGAGAGAGAGAGAGAGAGAGAGAGAGAGAGACAGGTTGAGACTACTCTCTCGTGACAGACTATTTATATAAATGCAGTTGGCCAATGTGTGCGAGATTTGGTTCTGGGTTCTGAAAATAGATACTAAAGTCCTACACCCAGAGAAACACCCAGAGAAACACCCAGATAGTGCATGACTGTGTGTATATTTAGCGCATGCATACATGTGAGAAAAAGACGTGGACCTACTCACCATGTCTGTGGTCAGTCTTGATGTCAGCTGGTCAGCTCCAATGAGTCATACAGAAGAAGAGGAGGAGGATCTATGATGCAATCTGCCTCAGTAACCACCCAGCTGGCCAGTCAACAGTCAACCTTCCAAACCAATTAAGACACATTGGACTGGTCAGTCACACGTTAGCCTAGAGTCTCATCACTGGCAGATGGGATAGGATTAGGGGACTACCCAATGAGGAGTTAAGGAGGCTAGTGGCAATGCCAACACACACACATACCAAGGCACACACGAACGCACGCACGCACACACACACCATCTCACTCTTAATCGTAGTTGACTGATCTTGGATCAGCTCAGTGAACTCCAAGTCACCCTGTGCTACCCTCCCATAAAGCACCAATTTACCTAGAGAGAGAGAGAGAGAGAGAGAGAGAGAGAGTCCAACTAAATACACCAACTAATGCATGTAGGGCAGAATTAGGCCCTTAGAGGAGAGGAGAGGAGAGGAGAGGAGAGGAGAGGAGAGGAGAGGAGAGGAGAGGAGAGGAGAGGAGAGGAGAGGAAAGGGAGAGAGGAGAGGAGAGGAGAGGAGAGGGAGAGAAACAGAGAGAGACACTAGCCAGGCCTCTGGCCCACAGTCCCGTGCCGCGTGCAGCCCCAGCACAGCACAGCTCTCCGTAAATTGGTTCGCCTCATTGATCATTGATCCATGCTCACAGCTATGAGCTGATTGGCCAACAGAACTGGACCTTACAGCTCTAACATCCTTACAACTCTAACTAACTCCAACTAGAACAAAGAACACGAAGCAATGAACATTTGGGAAAGTAATGTGATGTGTCACTGCCACTCTGAAATCACATCAGATTTATGTGATGTGGTGGTATGAACATAGAAATAAAACTGGAAACCCCATTCCAGTCAATGGGTCTGTGATGGAAGTCTAATTCTATGGGTATGTGTGAGTCGTCCTTGGTTATCACGCCAGACTCATAGACCCACAGAGACACAATGTATTATCTTACTTCATTTATATTGGCTGATCTTTCAGAGAGGAGGAAGTAGAAGAGGAAGATAGTGAATTAGGAACTTCAAAAGGAATTTCTCACACACACAGACACACACACACAGACACACACACACACAGGCACATTCATGCGCACACAGGCACACACACAGGCACACATACACGTTCTTTCGTCCTAACTGCTAGACTGGAGCTGCTGTTTTACCCTTCTGATGTGCCAGGGATCATGGATTAGATTAAATTAAATTACGCTATGCAGTTTGTTTAGTTTTGTTTTATCCATCCATACTGGATAAACACCAATATTAAATTGATAATTGTCAAAGGATCAACAGTGGTCCCTCCCTGCCCTGCCACCCTGCAATGACACTCACCCCAATTTGGATACAAACACGTGACTGTGTGCTTGCCTCACCCATGGTGGTATATAGAGTGAATCTCTCCCATGGTGGTATATAGTGTGAATATCTCCCATGGTGGTATACAGAAGCCTTCAGAAGGAATTCAGACCCCTTGACTTTTTCCACATTGTTACGTTACAGCCTTATTCTAAAATGGATTAAATAAATAAATTCCTCAGCAATCTACACACAATACCTCATAATGACAACGCGAAAACAGGTTTTTAGAAATGTTTACAAATGTATAAGAAATTAAAAACAGAAATAACTTATTTACATAAGTATTCAGATCCTTTGCTATGAGACTCGAAATTGAGCTCAGGTGCATCCTGTTTCCATTGGTCATTCTTGAGATGTTTCTACAACTTGATTGGAGTCCACATGTGGTAAATTCAATTGATTGGACATGATTTGGAAAGACACACACACCTGTCTATATAAGGCCCCACGGTTGACAGTGCATGTCAGAGCAAAAACCAAGCCATGAGGTCGAAGGAGTTGTCCGTAGAGCTGCGAGACAGGATTGTGTCGAGGCACAGATCTGGGGAAGGGTACCAAAACATTTCTGCAGCATTGAAGGTCCCCAAGAACACAGTGGCCTCCATCATTCTTAAATGGAATAAGTTTGGAACCACCAAGGCTCTTCGTAGAGCTGGCCGCCCGGCCAAACTGAACAATTGGGAGAGAAGGGCCTTGGTCAGGGAGGTGACCAAGAACTCGATGGTCACTCTGACAGAGCTCTTGAGTTCCTCTGTGGAGATGGGAGAACCTTCTAGAAGGACAACCATCTCTGCAGCACTCCACCAATCAGGCCTTTATGGTATTGGCCAGACGGAAGCCACTCCTCAGTAAAAGGCACATGACAGCCCACTTGGAGTTTGCCAAAAGGCACCTAAAGACTCTCAGACCATGAGAAACAAGATTATCTGGTCTGATCAAACCAAGATTGAACTCTTTGGCCTGAATGCCAAGCGTCACGTCTGGAGGAAACCTGGCACCATATCAATACTCAGTTAGTTGGGGTGCTGGTGACGTCAATACTCTGTTAGTTGTGGTGCTGGCAACATCAGCCTCAGTTAGTTGTGGTGCTGGCGACATCAATACTCAGTTAGTTGTGGTGCTGGTGACGTCAATCCTCAGTTAGTTGTGGTGCTGGCAACATCAATACTCAGTTAGTTGTGGTGCTGGTGACGTCAATACTCGGTTAGTTGTGGTGCTGGTGACATCAATACTCAGTTAGTTGTGGTGCTGGTCGCATCAAGCCTCAGTTAGTTGTGGTGCTGGTGACATCAATACTCGGTTAGTTGTGGTGCTGGCAACATCAACCCTCAGTTAGTTGTGGTGCTGGCAACATCAACCCTCAGTTAGTTGTGGTGCTGGTCGCGTCAATACTCAGTTAGTTGTGGTGCTGGTGACGTCAAAACTCAGTTCGTTGTGGTGCTGGCAACATCAAGCCTCAGTTAGTTGTGGTGCTGGTGACATCAATACTCGGTTAGTTGTGGTGCTGGCAACATCAATCCTCAGTTAGTTGTGGTGCTGGCAACATCAAGCCTCAGTTAGTTGTGGTGCTGGTGACATCAATACTCGGTTAGTTGTGGTGCTGGCAACATCAATCCTCAGTTAGTTGTGGTGCTTGCAACATCAATCCTCAGTTAGTTGTGGTGCTGGCAACATCAACCCTCAGTTAGTTGTGGTGCTGGTGACGTCAATACTCAGTTAGTTGTGGTGCTGGTCGCGTCAATACTCAGTTAGTTGTGGTGCTGGTGACATCAATAATCAGTTAGTTGTGGTGCTGGTGACATCAATACTCAGTTAGTTGTGGTGCTGGTGACGTCAATACTCAGTTAGTTGTGGTGCTGGTGACATCAATACTCAGTTCGTTGTGGTGCTGGCAACATCAAACCTCAGTTAGTTGTGGTGCTGGTGACGTCAATACTCAGTTAGTTGTGGTGCTGGCGACATCAATAATCAGTTAGTTGTGGTGCTGGTGACATCAATACTCAGTTAGTTGTGGTGCTGGTGACGTCAATACTCAGTTAGTTGTGGTGCTGGTGACATCAATACTCAGTTAGTTGTGGTGCTGGTGACATCAATACTCGGTTAGTTGTGGTGCTGGCAACATCAATCCTCAGTTAGTTGTGGTGCTGGTGACATCAATACTCGGTTAGTTGTGGTGCTGGCAACATCAATCCTCAGTTAGTTGTGGTGCTGGTGACGTCAATACTCAGTTAGTTGTGGTAATGGCGACATCAATACTCAGTTAGTTGTGGTGCTGGTCGCGTCAATACTCAGTTAGTTGTGGTGCTGGTGACATCAATACTCAGTTAGTTGTGGTGCTGGTCGTGTCAATACTCAGTTAGTTGTGGTGCTGGTGACGTCAATACTCATTTAGTTGTGGTGCTGGCAACATCAATACTCAGTTAGTTGTGGTGCTGGTGACGTCAATACTCAGTTAGTTGTGGTGCTGGCGACATCAATACTCAGTTAGTTGTGGTGCTGGTGACGTCAATACTCAGTTAGTTGTGGTGCTGGTGACATCAATACTCAGTTAGTTGTGGTGCTGGTGACATCAAGGATGTGGCTGCAAGTCTGCAACTACAGCACGTACTCCCTTAATGTGATCACTATGTTGTCGCAGAAAATGGAAATTGTAGCGTATTCGAGGTTTAAAAAGACTTCTAAAGTTTGTAATTTCCACTTTAAAATGTCAGACTTGATTTATCCTAATGAAAAAATTTATCAAACCTTACAAAAATGTATATTAATTGATCAACAGTGGTCGCTCCCTGCCCTGCAATGACACTCCCTCCTATTTGGATACAACGTGACTGTGTTCTCGCCTCGCCCATGGTGGAGTGGAATATAGCCTAGTGTGAACATAGTCACAACTGGCTGGGCTGGTGTAACTAGAAAAAACGGCCTTTCACCATTTCTGCGCTCTCTGCTGTGTGAATCATTGATGAGAAACTGAAACACTGATACACTCTCTGGGGGCTGATGCGTCCAAAATGCCACTTTATTCGCTAAATAGTGCACTCTCTTTTGAACAATAGGGTTCCATTTCAGGTCAATCTGGGTCCCTGTCAGAGACTAGTTGCTATAGCCTGTCATAATGAAGGTGTGTTTTTGTGTGTGTGTGTGTGTGTGTGTGTGTGCTGTGTGTGTGTGTTCGTGAGAGAGAGAGAGAGAGAGAGAGAGAGAGAGAGAGAGAGAGAGAGAGAGAGAGAGAGAGAGAGAGAGGGTGGATCTGCTCAATACATTTTGTTAAACTGTAGCACACAAGTCATTATTGCAAATCCATGATGCAATCATTCTCAGCCTGTGGCTGTTACTCAATAAGGACTAAATGACTTGACTGATTTGCTAAACACCTTTGTAGCATGTGACTTTCTGGAAATATTCTCCAAACCTCACTGAATTATTCAGAAATAGGTTGATATTCATTTTAAAGTTGTTGTTTTTCGCTTTCCATATATTTGGATTTTGTAGTGAGACTTGTGTTTGAAAAACAGATTAATATAATATAAAAATGTAAGCCATAACTGCATTTTTACGTAGGTTTATGCAATGTGTTGTAATATATAATCTTTACTAATGCTTTTTAAAATTCCCCAGCAGGGCCATAACAGGGTCAGGGCATGCACACTTTTTTTCAGGACCATTAGGCCAGCTTAGCATTACAATAAGGCTTCGTCCCAAATGGCACCCTATATAGCGCACTACTTTTGACCATAGCCCTATGGGCCCTGGTCAAAAGTAGTGCACTAAATAGGAAAAAGGGTGCCATTTGGGAGAAAGCCTAATTCATCCTGACATCACTTTACCTTTCATTGTATGTTTTGTTATTAAAATGGAAACAGGACGGACTGTCAGGTTGTAGCTCTTACTGTTGTATGTTGTATAAATCTTAGTTCTCAAGACATCAATGGAGAAAAAGCATGGCAGTTTTCCAGAAATGGGTAGAATTAGAACCTATCTTTCACTTCCAGAAAGCTCTTGAACTCAGGCAGCACTCCAACACAACAACCTGTGGTTGCAGAGTAGAGAGGCTGGTTGACCCCATAGATACACACATCATTGGCTGAGCCCCAGTCTGAGGCTGTGTCCCAAATGGCAGCCTATTCCCTATATGGGCCCTGGTCGAAAAGTAGTGCACTATGGAGGGAATAGGGTGCCATTTGGAATGCTAGGGTGCCATTTGGAATGTAACCTGACTCCCACTGGCCTCCATGCCCATCCCAGAAGCCTGCAGCTCATCCACTGATGTTTCTGATGAAGAGCACAGAGAGCATTGATCCACCAGGGATGGGAGAGAGGCAGGGAGCTGTCACAAGCTATCAGCCAAGTCAAAGACCCACTTTCTGCAACAGTAACATCACAGTGGGAATCAGTCACAGAGCGTGTGATGTGGCCAGGGACCATTGCAGTGCATTAAACCACCCTATAGCCAGTGCAAACTCGAACACTGTAGCAACACAGAGAAACAGGTTCAGAGCACAGTGTACTGTATAAACAGCTCAAACAAACCTGTGGATGTTGTAGTGTATGTTGTAGTGTCCTGTCCTGTTGTGTCCTGTCCTGTTGTGTCCTGTGTAACTTATCTCTCTCTCTCCATAGAAGGTCACTGCTCCAAACACTCCAACTGATAGCACTGAGCTTAAAACAGTTGAACTCAGAATTGACCAAAGTTACCTGTACTCCTCAAACCTACTTCGTGGATACCCCTCCCGCTCTGCTCATACAGAGAGACAGATTACAAAGGAAGCACAACGCTTCTAACTGTTTCCATTTCATCTGATCATGTGCTTTTTTTTTGGCTGTACCTTTAGTCAAAGTAGTGTAAGTGAAACATGCAAATTAGCAGTGGGCTTCAGACACAGTGTACTGTATAAACAGCTCAAACAAACCTGTGGATGTTGTAGTGTATGTTGTAGTGTCCTGTCCTGTTGTGTCCTGTCCTGTTGTGTCCTGTCCTGTTGTGTCCTGTCCTGTTTTGTCCTGTCCTGTTGTGTCCTGTCCTGTTTTGTCCTGCCCTGTTGTGTCCTGTCCTGTTGTGTCCTGTCCTGTTGTGTCCTGTCCTGTTGTGTCCTGTCCTGTTGTGTCCTGTCCTGTTGTGTCCTGTCCTGTTTTGTCCTGTCCTGTTGTGTCCTGTCCTGTTTTGTCCTGTCCTGTTGTGTCCTGTCCTGTTGTGTCCTGTTCTGTCCTGTCCTGTTGTGTCCTGTCCTGTTGTGTCCTGTCCTGTTTTGTCCTGTCCTGTTGTGTCCTGTCCTGTTTTGTCCTGTCCTGTTTTGTCCTGTCCTGTTGTGTCCTGTCCTGTTTTGTCCTGTCCTGTTTTGTCCTGTCCTGTTGTGTCCTGTCCTGTTGTGTCCTGTCCTGTTTTGTCCTGCCCTGTTGTGTCCTGTCCTGTTGTGTCCTGTCCTGTTGTGTCCTGTCCTGTTGTGTCCTGTCCTGTTGTGTCCTGTCCTGTTGTGTCCTGTCCTGTTTTGTCCTGTCCTGTTGTGTCCTGTCCTGTTTTGTCCTGTCCTGTTGTGTCCTGTCCTGTTGTGTCCTGTCCTGTTGTGTCCTGTCCTGTTGTGTCCTGTCCTGTTGTGGCCTGTCCTGTTTTGGCCTGTCCTGTTGTGGCCTGTGTAACTTATCTCTCTCTCTCCATAGAAGGTCACTGCTCCAAACACTCCAACTGATAGCACTGAGCTTAAAAACAGTTGAACTCAGAATTGACCAAAGTTACCTCGCTAACTCCTCAAACCTACTTCGTAGGATACCCCTCCGCTCTGCTCATACAGAGAGACAGATTACCAAACGGAAAGAAAACACAACGCTTCTAACTGTTTCCATTTCATCTGATCATGTGCTTTTTTTTATTGGCTGTACCTTTAGTCAAAGTAGTGTAAGTGAAACATGCAAATTAGCAGTGGGCTTCAGACAAAGAGCCTTCTCACTTCTCGGACAGTCTCAGTCACACTGCTTCACACCTTTTATAGATTCTATGAGGTCATAGTTTCGGTGTTTGAGCTGAGAAAAACTGATGGAGAAAATGGAGAATACTAGAATACTATTCTACTGCAGTGATGAAATATAGAAGAATACAACTGAAGTAAGTCTGATGATGGTCTCAGTGCATCTGAAACCTCAAAGCTGAGCTCACTCAGTCCCACAACCTCAAAGGATACCTCAGTGAAGCTATGCTTCATATCCTGTTCCAAGTAGACTTTCTCGATACTTTTGTTAATTTAACCCTTATTTTACCAGGTAAGTTGACTGAGAACACATTATCATTTACACCAACGACCTGGGGAATAATTACAGGGGAGAGGAGTGATGAATGAGCCAATTGGAAGCCGTGGATGATTAGGTGTCCATGATGGTATGAGGGCCAGATTTGGAATTTACCCAGGACACCGGGGTTAACACCTCTACTCTTACGATAAGTGCCATGGGATCTTTAGTGACCATAGAGAGTCAGGACACCCGTTTAACATCCCATCCGAAAGACGGCACCCTACACTGAAACTAAACAAAATCATACAGGATGTTGTAACAATACGAAGAGAACTTATTTGGTCCAAAATGTTACATCCTTGTGCTGCGTTATGGTTGGCGGGAAATTGTACATTCTTGTGTTGTATTATGGTTGGGGGAAAATGTTACATTCTTGTGTTGTATTATAGTTCGGGAAAAATGTTACATTCTTGTGTTGTATTATGATTGGGGGGAAAATGAAAATTATGAGCATTCAAATTTGACAGCACTAACAAAACAATTTGTGTTGTATACAGTATGAGTAATAAAACATAGTGGACATTTTATTATTTATTATTATTATTATTATTAAATTGAGCCTCTGTCAGTAAGGGCCAATGATGATCTATATCACCCAGTAGCCTACACCTGCTCGGCTGCTACAGACACCCCATCAGCTTGAGATGGACCCTCATAAATACTGCAAATAGTTTAACTTGGCAATTTCACCAAAGTACTACTGAGTACATACAACCACGAACTGTTTTGCTATTATAAAGTGCAGGTCTATTCATAGACGAGTTGTTTAATCATAATTATCAGGTGTTTTCAATGTGTATTATTTACTGACAACAACACCGCCATTAATAGCTCTGAAATTAAATATATAAATTAGTTGCAAAATGACTCAATAACTTATAGGCTATATAGTAACTGACAATTTCATTACATAGCTAACTGACAACTTGTGAACTACTTAACAAAAAAGATGAGTATTTTCAATTTTCTAAATTACTTTTCAGAATAAAATATATAAATATGGGTTTCTAAATGCTAGAACAACCTAAAGTAAGCAGTTTCTCACCTTTAGGAGGTCGGTGCGATGTGTGTCATCAATTATTTTGCTATCAAAAACGGTGATCCCAGGGCACACCAGCGAGCGAACGATATCCTCAGAAATGATCGCATCCGCATCCTCCAGTGCTTTGCGATATTTGCACCATGGTCGCTTTCTCCTCTTGCCTGGCTACCCAAACTCCTTGCACAGGCCAAACGCTACGCCACGCCCACGGACGTCAGTTTCTTCTCCGATGGAGCAGCGGAAGAATTCAGTTTGAGTCGTCAGGCAATTTGTCCTCTGTCATGTGATGCAGCTTTAGAAAGCTGAAATCCATTTGAGCTTCGATGGGTATAAAATGTGCACAGCTGCATGCACTTTTACAGACTTGTGACACCACTCCACGTGTAGGTTATTATAATATTCATTCTCCTTCAGATGGTAAAAAGATATGTCTCGGTACATCAACGTATTTGGCCACCGATTGGCTAAAATATCCCATGTGATTTTGCATGAACCAATCAGATTTTGTGTAAGGAGCGCGTCAGTTTGTTGTAGCTACGTTTCAATACACACTGATGGGAATTGTGGTCCAACATAGTCTGATTGCATAGGTTTAACACATGTAGCGTACTGTAGAAAACGTCAATGTGCGCCATTTGCAAAAGGGGCAATTGACCGTGGTTGCATCAGCGCGTGGAGCAGCAGTTACCGGCAGAGTTACATGCTGTCAGATATTTTAATTGTCTTATAATTTCCAGTACTTTAGCAAGTTATATCTAGGTATTTCAGTCCAAAAGCAGTTGAATAGAGGCAGCTAGATGAAACTATTCGTGAGTGACGGAAATCCGCACTGTGTGAAGGTGTTAGCAGTGCTAGAACTTACTGGAGTCAAATGTGACGTTCAACATGTCAACCACGAAGGTAAGAGGACAGTCAGCTAGGCGTGCTAGATGCTAGGTTGCTAGCTAACTGGCTAACACATAGGATGTTATGCTTTTGAAAGTTAGATCATTGATACCTTTTACATATCCCATTGGTACTGTATACAAACAAAATAAGGACACCACTAGGCTAGTTAGCTAGCAGGTTTGTTTTTCTTGTAAAGAGGAGCCATTCATTTCATGGAGCCTGCCCGTCATGTTTGACACTGACAAATCAGATCCATCGACTCCACTTCTGTTGAATGTCAAGATTGATTGAATCTCAGAATAGAAGATAAGTATTCGGATTGAAGGGTAATGACAAATTCACCTAAGTACTGTCAGTCAGTCACAGAGCTGGCACACAAGATCACATCCACTGCCCAAACACACACGCATACATACATACATACATACATACATACATACATACATACATACAGTCAATCATTAATTGACCAGCTTGACCTGTGACAGCTGAGAACTGACCAGAAAAGGCTACAGCTAGGTCTATTGCCATGATTGTGTTGTTCCAACAATATACAGTACTGCTGTATGCCTCTTTCCCACCAGGTAAACACAATGTAGAGACAGTCCTCTGCATATTTCGTCTAGTGGCTTTACATTGTTTACATGGAATGTAGTCACTGAAAAAAGAACACAGATAGCTAGACCTTAGGTTTCTTAACACTAGAACCGCCATAGGCAAATGGCCACTGAGGTTTGATTTTTGTGAAAAAAATAAACCTATGCCCTGTTTCTTCACTCTTTTCCTAAATGTTTGCATTTTACACTGCTCATTTGTCAGAATTTTGAAATCACAAACAGAAAAGTATTTAGAGCCTTTTCACCTGTTTGTTTCACACCTATTCCAACTTAACCCGCCAAGGCAATCTGCTGTAGGACGTTGGTACCCAGACAGGCGCTAATGCCACTCTCTCTCCTCACTGAATGAATGACAGATGGATGAATGGGCGATAATTGTGCACCATACTTCACAATTGAATTTGAATTAGGCCTAACTGAACGATAAGGAGGAAAGACAATAGTGTAATGATGAGTTTGTGTTATGCCTAGGCTATATCAGCTGCAAATAATTTGACCGGGCGCCTTTGGGGGTTGATACCATTCTCTTTTGCGTTGGAAAAATAAGCTGCTAAGGACTGTTTTATTTACATTTACATTTATTGTAAGGGACACTAAAACATGCTATATGTTGCAGTAGGCCTTTAGAATAATGCAAAAACATATCCTTGACTCTATCCTTGGAAGCAAACGATGCCAGCTCACTGAATGAGTGACAGATGGATGGAATGGCCGATAATTGTGCAAGTTATTTCACAATCAAATTTTAAATGAGGTCTAGTTGAATGATGAGGGTGAAGAGGTTGATTTTAGTTTAGAACATCAGTAGTGTAATGATGAAGTTTGTGTTATGCCTATTTATCAGCGTTGGCGCTCATGTTAATAATTAGACCGCGCGGGTTGATACCATTCTCTTTTTATGTTTTACTTTGTAAAAAGAAGCTGTTACAGGACTGTTTTTATTTACTGTAACTCTTTTACTAATCAAATTCATTGTAAGGGAAACGAAGACATGCTATGTGTTGCAGTAGGCCTTTAGAATAATGCAAAAACATATCCTTGAAGCTATCCAACTTGGGCCGGCTTTGCAGCCAGTCAGCCTGCAAAGCCGGCCCATAGAAACTATACCGAAACTAATTACACACATAATAAGAGTTGTTAGCCTATAGGCAAGATTAAATTGACAATAATCTGATGAGTGACAATATTAGGCCTATCAGTTGTCAAATTGTACATGAAGAGATGGGCGCATCTTGTAATTGACAGATGCAGGGAAAGGATCATCACTTTATCAAGTCCTCCTTCAGAGTCACATGCAGGTAAAACATTGTGATTTCTTTATAGTGTCAGAAAGAGCATATTCTGCCGTTTCTATGACACTTACCTTTGTCAAATAACTCTCATAATTCAAGAGGTGCAGCTCCATTTCCAAATGTAACTTTTTCCAAGAGTATCTGTGCTTTCCATGCATTCAGCAAATGGCCACTCACGCGGCAGCATTGCTCTGGCTACTAAGCAACATACAATTAGAATATGCAATTTATTTATGCAATTCATCCTTTACAATTGTTCATGCACTGTTGTTTTTGTTTAGGAATACAGCAAATCATTTCACCTGCGCACCTGGCTGGTTATATTATTATCTTTTTTCATTCCTATTTTGTCAAAAGAAGCTGTAACTGGACTTTATTAAGTACTCTAACTCTATTTCTAATCAAATCTCCAAATGAAGCTGATCAAATGGATTACACTGTAATGTTTTTATTGTAAGGGAAACGAAAATAGTCTATAGAGCTACGTTGTAGGACTTTGTAGAATTATACAAAACATATCCTTGACTATCTAAACCAGGGGTGTCAAACTCATTTTAGCTCAGGGGCCACATGGAGGAAAATCTATTCCCAAGTGGGCCGGACCGGAAAAATCATGGTATATATAACTTAAAAACAACAACTTCAGATTGTTTTCTTTGTTTTAATACGATCAACATACAACATAAAGCTGGAGCCTGAGGACAGTGTGTCCAAAATAGTACAAGCACAACATCACTATTAATCATAAAACACGTCAAGTTTATTTGAAAATTCTAAAGAAAAAGAACACACAAACACACAATGCCTCAGTGATTAACAGAACTGTTTCACAGATCACAGAACTATATCAGGGTGTCATTTCTCAGGCAGAAATGTAGATAAAAATAATGAAATCCTGTTCCCCAAACAAGTGCAAGAACCACAGAGTCAAGAATAGGTTAAATATACAAATAAAATAAAATCAATTAAAAACAATAGCACATCAACATAAAAACATATAAACATAAATCTGAAAGCGTTGCTCAAACTCCCGTAACAGTCCCGTTATTTTATCTTTGAACCGCTTCATGTCTGCCACATGTTGGGTCGCGCACACATTTTTCAGACAGGGGAAGTGAGCTGCATCACCACCGGCGAGTTGCGTCTCCCACAATGACAGCTTCAACTTGAAAGAACGTATGCTGTCATAATACTGCGTGACAACTTTGTTGCGCCCTTGCAGCTGTTTGTTCAAGTTATTCAGGTGCTCTGTAACATCCACCATAAATGCAAGGTCCTGCATCCATTCTGCGGAATGAAATTCTAACACTGGTTTGCCCTTTTCTTCCATGAACTGTTCAATTTCTTCTCGTAAATCAAAGAAACGCCTCAGCACAGCACCTCGGCTTAACCATCTTACCTCAGTGTGGTATGGCAGGCCATAGATGTGGTCTTTCTCTCTGAGAAGGCTGTCAAACTGACGGTGATTCAGGCTTCTGGATCGGATGAAATTAACAGTTTGGATGACCACCTTCATGACGTTATCCATCTTTAATGACTTGCAACACAAAGCCTCCTGGTGCAAAATACAGTGAAAAGTAAAAAAATCACGTCCTCCATTTACAGATTGCACTTTCTCTCTGAACTTTGTCACAACGCCTGCTTTTTTCCCGATCATTGAGGGCGCACCATCTGTAGCCAGGCTGACGGCGCGGGACCAGTCCACTCCGACCCTGTCCAGCGCGCCGACGAGTGCGGTAAAAATATCAGCTGCTGTCGTTGTATCTGTCATCGGCACCAACTCCACGAACTCCTCGGTGACGGTCAATGTGTCATCAACTCCGCGGATGGAAATGGCCAGTTGTGCAACATCTGTAATGTCCGTGCTTTCATCAATTGCAACCGAAAACGCAATAAATGACTTTACTTTTTGCTTCAACTGGCTGTCCAAATCCACTGAAAGATCGGAAATCCTGTCTGCAACTGTGTTTCTTGTCAGGCTGATATTTGCAAAAGCCTGCCGCTTTTCAGGGCACACAATCTCCGCTGCCTTCATCATGCATGTTTTTACAAATTCACCCTCACTAAATGGTTTTGAAGCCACTGCGATTTCATTAGCAATGAGGTAGCTAGCTTTCACTGCAGCGTCACTGATGTCTCGGCTGTGAGTAAACACAGACTGCTGTTTCTTCAGACCCGCCAACAGTTCATTCACCTTCTCTCATCTCCGCTGTCCTTGAAAGTTGTCATATTTGTCGGCATGAAGACTCACATAGTGGCGACGAAGGTTATATTCTTTCAGCACTGCAACATGCTCTGAACACACCAAACATACAGCTTTCCCATTCAATTCCGTGAATAAATAGGATGACCATTTTTCGTGGAACACTCTGCACTCTGCGTCCACTTTTCTCTTTTTTTGACAGAGACATATTGGGGCAATGAGGGTGCCAAAGCACATAATGTTAAAAGTAGAAGCCGTAATAAATATCGCGGGCAAAACAAAGTAGCTCATTGGCTGCACGTGCTTGACCTACTTGCTCTGCCCCGGTATAAACAGTTTGCTTGCTTAACACAATTGCTATTGCGCCACCCAGTGGACGCAATTGGAACAGCAGTTTATTTTATTGAAAAATTGCAGCGCATTTTTATACTTTACAAAATTATTATTATTATTATTTTTTTTAAAAAAAATTCTAAATCATCTCGCGGGCCGGATTAAACCCGTTTGCGGGCCTGATCCGGCCCGCGGGCCGGACGTTTGACACCCCTGTTGTAAGGGAAACGAAAATAGTCTATAGAGCTACGTTGTAGGACTTTGTAGAATTATACAAAACATAGTCAAGGATATCTAAACAAATAACAAAAAAACAAAAAAAATGTATTGATATATTTCCACAAATATTTGTTCATGCAATTAATCCTTTTATAATAATTTATGCACTATTTATCAAGCGTTGGTGCTTATGTTTTCTGCACCTTGTGGGTTGATATGCGTCTGATTCATATGCTAAAGGAGACGTCCGGCAAAGTTCTGGGCATCTTTGAAAAACACTATGAAAAATCTGGGAAACCAGGTCTGCTATTCATAGCTGACTTTGAAAATGCTTTTGATAAAGTACGACTGGAGTTTATATATAAATGCCTGGAACATTTCAATTTAGGAGAATCTCTTATAAAATGGGTTAAAATCATGTATAGTAACCCTAGGTGTAAAATAGTAAATAATGGCTATTTCTCAAAGTTTTAAACTGTCAAGAGTGCCTCCTTTAGCTCAGTTGGTAGAGCATGGCGCTTGCAACGCCAGGGTTGTGGGTTCGATTCCCACGGGGGGCCAGTATGAAAAATGTATGCACTCACTAACTGTAAATCGCTCTGGATAAGAGCGTCTGCTAAATGACTAAAAATGTAAAATGTAAAGAGGAGTAAAACAAGGTTGTCCACTATCGGCATATCTATTTATTGTGGCCATCGAAATGTTAGCTATTAAAATCAGATCCAACAATAATATCAAGGGATTAGAAATCCAGGGCTTAAAAACAAAGGTGTCATTGTACGCTGATGATTCATGTTTTCTTTTAAATCCACAACTTGGATCCCTCGACAGCCACATAGAGGATATAGATACATTTTCTAACCTCTCTGGATTACAACTACATTTTGATTTTGTACTATATTACGTATTGGATCACTAAAAAAATTTAACTTTTACATTACCGTGTTGTTTACCAATAAAATGGTCTGATGTGGATACTCGGTTTACATAACCCGAAATAAATAAATGATCTCACTCCAATACATTTTAATAGAAAGTTAGCAAAAATAGATAAGATCTTGCTACCATGGAAAGGTAAATACCTGTCTGTTTGTGGAAAAATCACCCTGATTTAACTCTTTAGTAATATCCCAGTTTACCTATTTGCTTATGGTCTTGCCTACACCTAGCAAACATTTATTTATTTATTTATTATTATATGAGAAAAAAATATTCCATTTCATTTGGAACGGCAAGCCAGACTAAATTAAACGGGGCCTATTTATATAATGAATATGAATTATTAAATATTAAAGCATTAGACCTCTCACTAAAGGCTTCAGTCATACAAAAGTTATACTTAAATCCAAACTGGTTCTCTAGCAAATTAGTAAGAATGTCTCACCCTATATTCAAGAATGGCCTTTTTCCCTTTATTCAGATTACAACCTCTCACTTTGTTATTTGAAAAGGAAATAATCACTATTTCTAAAACAAACCATAGAAATGTGGTTTCAATTTCGTCCACCAGAAACGATAGAACAAATAATACAACAGATATTGTGGTTAAACTCAAATATACTAATTGATAATAAAACATTTTTTTTTTTTTTTTTTTTTTTAAAGAAAGGTATAATCTTCGTAAATGATATCATCGGTAGGACTGGTGGAGTTATGGCGCACATGCAGCTAACAAAAACATATGGAAATGTCTGCTCTACCCAAAATTACAACCAACTAATTGCAGCATTACTGCAGAAATGGAAGAGGAAAGTGGAAGGGGGAAAAAGTAAGGAACTTGTCTGTTGGCCCTGCATTAAAGACCATAATTGGTTAAAGAAAATTGTGATAAATAAAAAAAGTATACCAGTTTAATTTAAGGACCCCCAAATTGACAGCCTTACCATATAGATTACAAAATATAGATTTTTTATGTACCGATCCCATGGCACGTGGTTTATGAACAGATACGCAAAACGACACCAGATTCAAAACTTAGAATTGTTTAATTTTAATTATTATACAAAACTCTTGCAACCAATAGAATGTTATTTATATGGGGGAGACAACCTTCCCAGCTCTGCAGATTTTGCTGCGAAGAGACAGCATCATTAGATCATTTTGTTTTGGTACTGTCCATATGTAGCTTGTTTTTGGTCACAGGTCCAGGAATGGCTGAAGAATTGCAATATTTACCTGGAGCTAACCCTGCAGATAGCACTACTGGGTGATCTGAAAAGTCATAGTCAATCGATCAATAATATAATAATACTTTTAGCAAAAATGTTTATTTTCAATTTACAAGCTGTAGAAACAATGAGAATAGAAAGGTTCAGAACTTTTGTGAAACATCACAGCACAGTTGAAAAATGTCTAAAGCGCGTTCTTGCAGATGAGCAGGGACCATGGGCATCTTTCTTTTGGTGTTTTTCAGAGTCAGTAGAAAGGCCTCTTTAGTGTCCTAAGTTTTCATAACTGTGACCTTAATTGCGTACCGTCTGTAAGCTGTTAGTGTCTTAACGACCGTTCCACAGGTGCATGTTCATTAATTGTTTATGGTTCATTGAACAAGCATGGGAAACAGTGTTTAAACCCTTTACAATGAAGATCTGTGAAGTTATTTGGATTTTTACGAATTATCTTTGAAAGACAGGGACATTTCTTTTTTTTTCCTGAGTTTATATATATATATGTATATACTTTTTTATTTTTTTTAATACAAAAAAAAGGTTATCATATGTATTCCCAACAACACTAACTACTATTCTTTCTCAAAGCAGAAGGTGCCTCCTATGTTGGACGACAGAGACGCATCTAAAATTGATTATTCTCCATGGTTGGGTCCTAATGCTGTAATCATAATACCTACTAGCTCTCTCTCTATCTCTCTGAAGCTTCTACATGATTGAACTGCTCCGTGAGCTGATTGTTTCTAGCTGGTGGCTGAACTGTCCAGCTGTGTGATTTGATCCTCCTGAGCTCAGCTGTGATTATATAGACTGACAGGGCTCTCTGTCGTACAGTCCAGGCTGCCCACCCTAACGCCTTTAGCTGTCGGATCCTTGTGAGCGGTTAGATCATATAGGGAGAATCTCAATTGCATACTCCTTGCGTCCTCTCCTCGACTCCTCTCTCCTCGCGTCCTCTTTCCTCTTTCTTCGCCTCCTTCTCAAAACCCATTGGATGAGAAAGCCAGAGGTCCCTCCCCCCTTACCTTCTCATAAATGGGTTTTGAGAAGGACGCGAGGAGAGAGGGAGAGAGGAGAGAGGACGCGAAGAGAATGCAATCGAGATTCTTCCATAGATGGACAGACAGACAGACAGACAACACACACTGACAGAAAGGACAAACTGGCACTTGTCTAGTCCTCTCTCTCTAGTCCCTAATTTAGCTAGCTAGTAGTTACCACACAGATTATTGCCAATCCTCCTCAGTTTTACCCACCGTAGACTGTAACAATAGGTCTTATCGGATTGAGTTCTGATTAGTTTTCAGGTGAAAAATGAATTCAAAGAATTGATGATGACGACTGAATATGTGACCAATGATCCCTTTAAACCTTTAAGATCCACTATCAATGTTTAGCCCTTCAAAGGACATGTCTTTGTGATACGTTTCAGTGAGGGGAAAAAACACGACTCCATTACTGTGCAATAACAATCTTTACTACTACACACAGATTTAAGGGCAACTTCATGAAACGTGGTTGATAGCGAATATGTTGGTTCAGTTGTTAACTGGTACTTTGATGGTGGGTGAGGTGAGGCTTCCCCCTTGCTATGTAAAGTGCTTTGGGTGTCTAGAAAAGTACAATCTATTATTATTATTATTATTATTATATTATTATTTTTATTATTATTAATGAAATGTAGGCTAATGGTTGCATGTTGTTGTGTTTACAGAGAGAGTGGTGCCCTACCTCAGCCGTCCAGCCGTGCCTGCCCTGCTCCTCCCCAGTGGAACATACCTGTTCAGCCCCAACGCCATCTGCCAGTCAGTACCCCCTGCTCTGTCATCTATACTAATAATGTATTCCTCCACTGTATAGGCTTAGACATTCACACTTAAGCCTTACTCCGTAGGCGGTCCTTAAGATCGTCATGGATATGATAGCTGATTTAATGTTGTAGCTGTGCGATTACCTGGTCTGTGTCGTTGTAGAGGTTCCCTCAGTCATCCAGTCTTTAATCCATGTGTCCTTCCTTAGGTACCTGATGGAGGTGAATGGACAGGGATCCAGTGATCTCGTCAACCAGTGGCTGGAATGGGAAGCTACAGAACTACAGGTAAGGATGTCTGATAAATCATCAGCCATGATGCTCCCATCTATAGTGACTTCCTGGAAATCATCAGCCATGATGCTCCCATCCATAGTGACTTCCTGGAAATCATCAGCCATGATGCTCCCATCCATAGTGACTTCCTGGAAATCATCAGCCATGATGCTCCCATCCATAGTGACTTCCTGTGAATCATCAGCCATGATGCTCCCATCCATAGTGACTTCCTGTGAATCATCAGCCATGATGCTCCCATCCATAGTGACTTCCTGGAAGTGTACAACAAGAAGCCATGTATATTAATTGAACAGACAAGTCACATTCTGTTTGAATCTTTGCAGATGGTGTCTAACGCTTGTTCTGTGTTGTACAGGTGTTTGTTTTATAATCTATTATATGATATTAATAAAGTTTTGTATTATTATTGCCTCTCCAGCCTGCACTGACGCAGGCCCTCCACATGGTGGTGCTGCAGGGGAAAAGAGCAGAAACTACCAGTGTTCTACAAGGACCTCTCAGCTACCTGGACCAGAGCCTGAGCAAGAGGAGCACGCTGTTCCTCACTGCTGTACGTCAACTCAACACACACACACACACACACAACTTCACACACGCCTTCACAACTCAACACACACCTTCACACACACCTTTTTAAATCTGAGTGGAAAACACACACATGAATGTCAAATATAGAGTCCAATGACATTCACTTCTGCTTCTGCTTGCATTTTTGTGTATATGCAGTTACTGTAAAGCACTTACTGACAATTGTTGATGTAAAAACGGCTTTATGAGTACATTGGAATGATTGGTTGAACTGGGCTGTGTTTCAGGAGATGGTTTCAGTGGCAGATGTGGTTCTTTGGGCAACTCTCTACCCCATCCTGTCTGACAGCAGTCTGGTATCAGGTGAATTATACATTTTTTTTTTTTTAAATGAGCAATTTATTTAGTTTGTGTTATATAGTGGTGGAGAAAGTACCCAATTATCATACTTGAGTAAAAGGTAAAGATACTTTTAATAGAAAATGATTCAAGTGAAAGTCACCCAGTAAAATACTACCTGAGTAAGTCTAAAAGTATTTGGTTTTAAATATACTTAAGTATCAAAAGTAAAAGTATGAATAATTTCAAATTCCTTATATTAAGCAAACCAGACGGCACCATTTTCCTGTTTTTTTTTTTGTATTTATGGATAGCCAGGGGCACACTCCAACACTCAGACATAATTTACAAATGAAGCATTTGTGTTTAGTGAGTCCACCAGATCAGGGGCAGTAGGGATGACCAGGGATGTTCTCTTGATAAGTGTGTGAATTTAACAATTTTCCTGTCCTGCTAAGCATTTAAAATGTAATGAGTACTTATGGTTGTCAGGGAAAATGTGGTCCTCTGTAGCTCAGCTGGTAGAGCACGGCGCTTGTAACGCCAAGGTAGTGGGTTCGATCCCCGGGACCATACACAAAAATGTATGCACGCATGACTGTAAGTCGCTTTGGATAAAAGCGTCTGCTAAATGGCATATTATTATTATTATTATAAAATGTATGGAGTAAAAAGTACATTATTTTCTTTAGGAATGTAATGAAGTAAAAGTTGCCAAAAATATAAATAGTAATGTACAGATGCCCCCAAAAACTACTTAAGTAGTACTTTAAAGTATTTTTACTTAAGTACTTTACACCACTGGTGTTATACTAAACTTCTGTCAGTGTATGTGTTTAACCGTGGCTTCCATTCCTCTTGGCCTTCTACTGTAGGTAATCAGACGGAGCTGCAGCGCTGGTTTGAGCGTGTGGGTGTGTTGTCAGCCTGTGTGTCTGCATCCCAGACAGTACTACAGGGGAAGGGACTGAAGGCTGAGTCTCTGAAGACCTACATGCAGAGACAGCCAGCCCCACACCATGGTCGGGTTCAGGGTAGAGGCACACAGCCATGCAACAGCCCTGAGGTAAACTAATACATTTAGTGTTTAATTGGTTTTAACACCAATCCTGGGAAACAACCGTAGACCATACAATAGTACAGTTTGGTACCATTTTTGAGGTTGCAGATGGGACAGTTTGGACATGTAAGATTTATTTGACAATTTTAAAACACAATTCACACTCCTAATGTAATTGTCATTGAGGTTAGCACAAAGTATTTTTTCCATTGTGGTCCTCTTTGGCCGACAATACATAGAGAGGAGGTGAGAGACTGGCCAAACTCCAAATCCACCCCTAGTCCTATTCTCTCCATCTCTCTCTCCCTCTCGGTCTGCCTCTCACTCTAACTCTGTCTCTCTCGCTCTCTCTCCACCTCTCTCTCCCTCACTCTCCCGCTCTCTCTGTCCTGTCTCTCGCTCTCTCTCTCTCCCTCTCCCTCAGATTCAGATTGCTTTATTGGCATGAAATACAATTTGTAGCTATTGGCAAAATAACTACAGTGGTACAGCATTTCAGTAAAACAGTACAATGCAATGAGGATAATGGAATCCAGTTCATTTCTGTAGTAATAATAATAGTACATATTATCATGTATACAGGTACAACACTACTGCTGTTGTATTGTGGAATCTTCAGTCGATACATTTCATTAAAGAAATATAAGAATTATAAAAATAAAGCAGCTCATAAATGAGTCTCTCTATCTCTCTCCCTCAGCATTACAGTTTGATGATGGGACTTGAATGTGTTTTCCGTCCTCCAGGGTGATGATGGTGACCGTGTGCTGTCAGAGGAAGAGATCCTGTCTGCAGCAGTCACCTGGGGTAAAGGACTGGCAGACTTACCCATGGTCACAGAGCGACTTCACCCTATGTGAGTACACTACATAATATCCAGTCCTAGGGTTCGCACGAGGTGCTTAAAGTACTTGCATTTGGCACTCTGAAATTCAAGTACTGGAATACCTTGAAAATCAGACATTTTCTCAAGTTGGTACTTGACTCAAAATTAGAGAACAGATAATGATCAAATATGTTTATGAAAATATAAAAATGTATTGGTCTTGCGAGTTAAATTCCAGGCAGACTACTGAGTTTTATTTCCTCACGTGTTTCGTGCTGTGGTTGCCAGGCGAGCTCGCTCATTCCACCCACACCGCCACTCAGCCAGGCAGGTACACAACTGACTGATTAGGCGCCGCCAAACGTCACATCGATAGAGAAAATGGCCGGAAAAATGTAGATTCAACCTGCTTTTTGTGCTTATGGAACGTTTCTGGGATCTTTTATTTCAGCTCATGGAACATGGGACCAACACTTTACATGTTGCGTTTTTATATTTTTGTTCAGTGTAGTTTACCCACCTTTATTTACCACTACACCACTGGACCCAACCAACCCACACTGTGTAAGGTGCAAAAAATGGGTCAGACTTTGACATTGTGAGCATGGGTGAGTCGGCCCTGAAGAGACCCATGAAGGGGGAAAGAAGCAACGCTGCATCCTGCGCTGGCGCCAGTTCTACATTGACTTTTTCTCTGCAACAACCTCCAGAGCCTTTTTTTGCCAATCGCCTCATTCGTAGGGCGCCCGCGATATTCCGCTTATGTGTTTATCAAGCGGCAGCCATGCTCCCTGCCGTTCTGGTGTCCTTTCACGTGCCGTTTTCCTAACACAGCCCACCCGCCCATCTCCCGACTGGCGACACTAAAGCTGCCAGTTGGAAGCAAGACGCTTTTTCGTAGCTATTGAGTAGTAGATTCCCAAATGCCCAATACAAACACTGTCATTAAGCTGGAATTGTGTAGTAATGCGAATAGGAAATGTGTGTTCACCAGTAAGCATGTCCCAAAACTCTTCTCATCACTACTCAAATTACTAAATCATCAGTACTGACTTAAGTTACCATTCATGTATGTAGTACATAAGTAGTGAAACAATGTATTATTGAGTAGAACTTGTAAGTTAAGTTAGTGATGAATACTATGTTTTTTTTAATGCGTTTTTCCCCCCATGAGGTTGTAGCGATATACTGCCATCTGGTGGCGACTAGAAACAATTGCATAAAATTAACTATTACAAATTGATGGTCCTTGAAAAGAAATATGAGTACTTTAAAAAGTACTTGAAAGTCCTTGAATTTGACTTGCCACTGTCTGTACGAACCCTGAGTCCCTATATTGTTCTTTATATAAGTATCTATATTGTTCTCTATAATAACAGTCCCTGTATTGTTCTCTATAATAGCAGTCCCTATATTGTTCTCTATAATAGCAGTCCCTATATTGTTCTCTATAATAACAGTCCCTGTATTGTTCTCTATAATAACAGTCCCTGTATTGTTCTCTATAATAACAGTCCCTGTATTGTTCTCTATAATAACAGTCCCTATATTGTTCTCTATAATAACAGTCCCTATATTGTTCTCTATAATAACAGTCCCTATATTGTTCTCTATAATAACAGTCCCTGTATTGTTCTCTATAATAACAGTCCCTGTATTGTTCTCTATAATAACAGTCCCTGTATTGTTCTCTATAATAACAGTCCCTGTATTGTTCTCTATAATAGCAGTCCCTGTATTGTTCTCTATAATAACAGTCCCTGTATTGTTCTCTATAATAACAGTCCCTATATTGTTCTCTATAATAACAGTCCCTGTATTGTTCTCTATAATAACAGTCCCTATATTGTTCTCTATAATAGCAGTCCCTATATTGTTCTCTATAATAACAGTCCCTATATTGTTCTCTATAATAACAGTCCCTGTATTGTTCTCTATAATAGCAGTCCCTGTATTGTTCTCTATAATAACAGTCCCTATATTGTTCTCTATAATAACAGTCCCTGTATTGTTCTCTATAATAACAGTCCCTCCAGGATTTCACAGGAAAATGGTTAATTTTGCGGCACCAATTCTGACATTTTGCATGGCAATATGCAATGAAAATGCGCTGATGAGAGAGAGTTTGTGCGATGATTGGTGGAAATTGCGAGCCCTCCTTTTTGTTATGCGGTGATGGGTCAGTTTTATGCGATAATATTGCGAAGACTTAACTGTTTTTATGCTGAAATAGTGCAGTGATTGGTCAAATTTGATTTAGCAGAAAAACGTTTGCGATCGCACAATCCTGGAGGGGCTGATAAAGGCCTACAGAGTGCAGGGACAAAGTACCTGCTGATGTTTTTCCTTCCTACCGGGTACTTCCACCACTCACCCAGGTCTGAATTACTCCTTGATTAGAATGAGGGAATGAAAACCAGAAGGGTTTCAGCCCTCCAGGACTGGCGTTAAATAGCTATGGTGTACAGGAAGTGTTATATCAGTCACAAAAGGACATACGGAGAAGGAACCTCCTACTGGCCAGTGCCTTACCGTACGTCAACAACGTCTATGTAGTATTTTAAATTTTAGTCATTTAGCAGATGCTCTTATCCACAGCGACTTACAGGAGCAATTAGGGTTAAGTGCCTTGCTCAAGGGCACACCGACAGATTTTTCACCTAGTCGGCTCGGGGATTAGAACCAGCGACCTTTCGGTTACTGGCACAACGCTCTTAACCAGTAAGCTACCTGCTGCCCAAATCGATACCTTGACTCCGATATGTAAAAAAAAGTGTGTATATATATACAGGTAAAAGTCAGTAAATTAGAATATTTTGAAAAACTTGATTTATTTCAGTAATTGCATTCAAAAGGTGTAACTTGTACATTATATTTATTCATTGCACACAGACTGATGCATTCAAATGTTTATTTCATTTAATTTTGATGATTTGAAGTGGCAACAAATGAAAATCCAAAATTCCGTGTGTCACAAAATTAGAATATTACTTAAGGCTAATACAAAAAGGGATTTTTTAGAAATGTTGGCCAACTGAAAAGTATGAAAATGAAAATATGAGCATGTACAATACTCAATACTTGGTTGGAGCTCCTTTTGCCTCAATTACTGCATTAATGCGGCGTGGCATGGAGTCGATGAGTTTCTGGCACTGCTCAGGTGTTATGAGAGCCCAGGTTGCTCTGATAGTGGCCTTCAACTCTTCTGCGTTGTTGGGTCTGGCATTCTGCATCTTCCTTTTCACAATACCCCACAGATTTTCTATGGGGCTAAGGTCAGGGAGTTGGCTGGCCAATTTAGAACAGAAATACCATGGTCCGTAAACCAGGCACGGGTAGATTTTGCGCTGTGTGCAGGCGCCAAGTCCTGTTGGAACCTGAAATCTCCATCTCCATAGAGCAGGTCAGCAGCAGGAAGCATGAAGTGCTCTAAAACTTGCTGGTAGACGGCTGCGTTGACCCTGGATCTCAGGAAACAGAGTGGACCGACACCAGCAGATGACATGGCACCCCAAACCATCACTGATGGTGGAAACTTTACACTAGACTTCAGGCAACGTGGATCCTGTGCCTCTCCTGTCTTCCTCCAGACTCTGGGACCTCGATTTCCAAAGGAAATGCAAAATTTGCTTTCGTCAGAAAACATGACTTTAGACCACTCAGCAGCAGTCCAGCTCTTTTTTTCCTTAGCCCAGGTGAGACGCTTTCTTTCGCTGTTTCTTGGTCAACAGTGGCTTGACACGAGGTATGCGGCAGTTGAAACCCATGTCTTTCAAGCGTCTCTTGGTGGTGGATCTTGAAGCCCTGACTCCAGCAGCTGTCCACTCCTTGTGAATCTCCCCCACATTTTTGAATGGGTTTTTTTTTCTACAATCTTGACTAGGGCGCGGTGATCCCTATCGCTTGTACACTTTTTTCTGACCACAGTTTTTCCTTCCCCTTTGCCTCTCTATTAATGTGTTTGGACACAGAGCTCTGAGAACAGCCAGCCTCTTCTGCAATAACCTTTTGTGTCTTTCCCTCCTTGTGCAATGTGTCGATGGTCGCCTTTTGGACAGCTGTCAAATCTGAAGTCTTCCCCATGTTTGTGTAGGCTTCAGAACTGGACTGAGAGACCATTTAAAGCCCCTTTGCAGGTGTTTTGAGTTAATCAGCTGATTAGTTTGTGGCACCAGGTGTCTTCAAAATGTAACCCTTTTACACAATATTCTAATTTTGACACGTGAATTTTTGATTTTCATTTGTTGCCACTTCAAATCATCAAAATTAAATGAAATAAACATTTGAATGCATCAGTCTGTGTGCAATGAATAAATATAATGTACAAGTTACACCTTTTGAATGCAATTACTGAAATAAATCAAGTTTTTCAAAATATTCTAATTTACTGACTTTTACCTGTATATATATATTATTTTTATTTTTGTTTGGTAGCGTCACCTGTACCTGCGCCAAAACGCCAGTATGTTTAATCATATAGCTTGTTCAACAACTTCTTTTTAAAATAGTGAGCCAACATGTTTTCAGCACTTATGTTCCTGATTGATCAAAACACATTTTTCTCATGCTCTCTCTTGTCCTAATGCAACAGACATATAGTGAGAAAAATGTTTGGAACATCAAATCGCAATAAAATCGCAGTATCGAATCGCAATACATTGAGAATCGTGAGAATCGCAATACATATCGGTACCTACAGTTGAAGTCGGAAGTTTACATACACTTAGGTTGGAGTCATTAAAACTCGTTTTTCAACCACTCCACACATTTCTTGTTAACAAACTATAGTTTTGGCAAGTCGGTTAGGACATCTACTTTGTGCATGACACAAGTAATTTTTCCAACAATTGTTTACAGACAGATTATTTCACTTATAATTCACTGTATCACAATTCCAGTGGGTCAGAAGTTTACATACAGTGAGGGAAAAAAGTATTTGACCCCTGCTGATTTTGTACGTTTGCCCACTGACAAAGAAATGATCAGTCTATCATTTTAATGGTAGGTTTATTTGAACAGTGAGAGACAGAATAACAACAAAAAAATCAAGTAAAACGCATGTCAAAATGTTATAAATTGATTTGCATTTTAATGAGGGAAATAAGTATTTGACCCCCTCTCAATCAGAAAGATTTCTGGCTCCCAGGTGTCTTTTATTCAGGTAACGAGCTGAGATTAGGAGCACACTCTTAAAGGGAGTGTTCTTAATCTCAGCTTGTTACCTGTATAAAAAACACCTGTCCACAGAAGCAATCAGTCAATCAGATTCCAAACTCTCCACCATGGCCAAGACCAAAGAGCTCTCCAAGGATGTCAGGGACAAGATTGTAGACCTACGCAAGGCTGGAATGGGCTACAAGACCATCGCCAAGCAGCTTGGTGAGAAGGTGACAACAGTTGGTGCGATTATTCGCAAATGGAAGAAACACAAAATAACTGTCAATCTCCCTCTGCCTGGGGCTCCATGCAAGATCTCACCTCGTGGAGTTGCAATGATCATGAGAACGGTGAGGAATCAGCCCAGAACTACACGGGATGATCTTGTCAATGATCTCAAGGCAGCTGGGACCATAGTCACCAAGATGTTTTTCTGCTAAGGGGACAGGACAACTTCACCGCATCAAAGGGACGATGGACGGGGCCATGTACCGTCAAATCTTGGGTGAGAACCTCCTTCCCTCAGCCAGGGCATTGAAAATGGGTCGTGGATGGGTATTCCAGCATGACAATGACCCAAAACACACGGCCAAGGCAACAAAGGAGGGGCTCAAGAAGAAGCACATTAAGGTCCTGGAGTGGCCTAGCCAGTCTCCAGACCTTAATCCCATAGAAAATCTGTGGAGGGAGCTGAAGGTTCGAGTTGCCAAACGTCAGCCTGGAAACCTTAATGACTTGGAGAAGATCTGCAAAGAGGAGTGGGACAAAATCCCTCCTGAGATGTGTGCAAAGCTGGTGGCCAACTACAAGAAACGTCTGACCTCTGTGATTGCCAACAAGGGTTTTGGCACCAAGTACTAAGTCATGTTTTGCAGAGGGGTCAAATACTTATTTCCCCATTAAAATGCAAATCAATTTATAACATTTTTGACATGTGTTTTTCTGGATTTTTTGTTGTTGTTATTCTGTCTCTCACTGTTCAAATAAACCTACCATTAAAATGATAGACTGATCATTTCTTTGTCAGTGGGCAAACGTACAAAATCAGCAGGGGATCAAATACTTTTTCCCCTCACTGTACACTAAGTTGACTGTGCCTTTAAACAGCTTGGAAAATTCCAGAAAATGATGTCATGGCTTTAGAAGCTTCTGATAGGCTAATTTACATCATTTGAGTCAATTGGAGGTGTACCTGTGGATGTATTTCAAGGCCTACCTTCAAACTCTGTGCCTCTTTGCTTGACATCATGAGAAAGTCAAAATAAATCAGCCAAGACCTCAGAAAAACATTGTAGACCTCCACAAGTCTGGTTCATCCTTGGGAGCAATTTCCAAACGCCTGAAGGTACCACGTTCATCTGTACAAACAATAGTATGCAAGTATAAACACCATGGGACGACGCAGCTGTCATACCGCTCAGGAAGGAGATGCATTCTGTCTCCTAGAGATGAACGTACTTTGGTGCGAAAAGTGCAAATCAATCCCAGAATAACAGCAAATTACCTTGTGAAGATGCTGGAGGAAACGGGTACAAAAGTATCTATATCCACAGTAAAACAAGTCCTATATCGACATAACCTGAAAGGCTGCTCAGCAAGGAAGAAGCCATTGCTCCAAAACCGCCATAAAAAATCCAGACTACGGTTTGCAACTGCACATGGGGACAAAGATCGTACTTTTTGGAGAAATGTCTTCTGGTCTGATTAAACAAAAATAGAGCTGTTTGGCCATAATGACCATCGTTATCTTTGGAGGAAAAAGGATGTGGCTTGCAAGCCGTAGAACACCATCCCAACCATGAAGCACGGGGGTGGCAGCATCATGCTGTGGGGGTGCTTTGCTGCAGGAGGGACTGGTGCACTTCACAAAATAGATGGCATCATGAGGAAGGATAATTATGTGGATATATTGAAGCAACATCTCAAGACATCAGTCAGTAAGTTAAAGCTTGGTCGCAAATGGGTCTTCCAAATGGACAATGACCCCAAGCATACTTCCAAAGTTGTGGCAAAATGGCTTAAGGACAACAAAGTCAAGGTATTGGAGTGGCCATCACAAAGCCCTGACCTCAATCCTATAGAAAATGTGTGGGCAGAACTGAAAAAGCGTGTGCGAGCAAGGAGGCCTACAAACCTGACTCAGTTACACCAGCTCTGTCAGGCGGAATGGGCCAAAATTCACCCAACTTATTGTGGGAAGCTTGTGGAAGGCTACCCAAAACATTTGACCCAAGTTAAACAATTTAAAGGCAATGCTACCAAATACTAATTGAGTGTATGTAAACGTCTGACCCACTGGGAATTTGATGAAAGAAATAAAAGCTGAAAGAAATAATTCTCTCTACTATTATTCTGACATTTCACATTCTTAAAATAAAGTGGTGATCCTAACTGACCTAAGACAGGGAATTTTTTACTAGGATTAAATGTCAGGAATTGTGAAAAACTGAGTTTAAGTGTATTTGGCTAAGGTGTATGTAAACTTCCGACTTCAACTGTAAGTATGGCGATAATATCGTATTGTGAGGTCCCAGGCAATGTACTGTACTGTAAACGGGTGTATTAGTACAGCGTTTCCCAAACTCAGTCCTGCCCGCCCCTGGGTGCACGTTTTGGTTTTAGCCCTAGCACTACACAGCTGATTCAAATAACCAAAGCTTGATGATGAGTTAATTATTTGAATTGGCTGTGTAGTGCTAGAGCAAAGAACAAAATGTGCACCCCTTGGGGTCCCCTGGTCTGAGTTTAGGAAACCCTGTCTCTTTTCTTACCAGTCTTCCTAAGGAGGGCAAGAGGAACGTCCTAGTGACCAGCGCCTTGCCTTACGTCAACAACGTCCCTCATCTGGGCAACATCATTGGCTGTGTGCTCAGCGCTGATGTCTATGCCAGGTAGATAACACAATACTCTACTCTACACTACACTACGCTACACTACACTACTCTACTCTACTCTACTCTACTCTGCTCTACTCTACTCTACTCTACTCTACACTACTCTACACTACTCTACACTACTCTACTCTACTCTACTCTACTCTACTCTACTCTACACTACTCTACTCTACACTACTCTACTCTACACTACTCTACTCTACTCTACTCTGCTCTACACTACTCTACTCTACTCTACACTACTCTACACTACACTACACTACACTACACTACACTACTCTACTCTACTCTACACTACACTACTCTACACTACTCTACTCTACTCTACTCTACACTACACTACTCTACTCTACACTACTCTACACTACTCTACTCTACACTACTCTACTCTACACTACTCTACTCTACACTACACTACTCTACACTACTCTACTCTACACTACACTACTCTACTCTACACTACTCTACTCTACACTTCTCTACACTACTCTACACTACTCTACTCTACACTACACTACTCTACTCTACACTACACTACTCTACACTACACTACTCTACACTACACTACACTACTCTACACTACTCTACTCTACTCTACTCTACACTACTCTACACTACTCTACTCTACACTACTCTACACTACACTACTCTACACTACTCTACTCTACACTACTCTACACTACTCTACTCTACTCTACACTACTCTACACTACTCTACACTACTATACTATACTCTACACTACTCTACACTACACTACACTACTATACTCTACTCTACACTACTCTACTCTACACTACACTACTCTACACTACTCTACTCTACACTACTCTACACTACTCTACACTACTCTACACTACTATACTATACTATACACTACTCTACACTACACTACACTACTCTACTCTACTCTACACTACTATACTATACTATACTATACTATACTCTACACTACTCTACACTACACTACTCTACACTACTATACTATACTCTACACTACTCTACTATACTCTACTCTACTCTACACTACTCTACACTACACTACACTACTCTACACTACACTACTCTACTCTACTCTACTCTACACTACTCTACACTACACTACTCTACACTACACTACTCTACACTACTCTACTCTACACTACTCTACACTACTCTACTCTACACTACTCTACACTACTCTACTCTACACTATACTCTACACTACTCTACTCTACACTATACTCTACACTACTCTACACTACACTACACTACTCTACTCTACACTACTCTACTCTACTCTACACTACTCTACACTACTCTACACTACACTACTCTACACTACACTACACTACTCTACTCTACTCTACTCTACTCTACTCTACACTACTCTACTCTACACTATACTCTACTCTACTCTACACTACTCTACACTACACTACACTACTCTACACTACACTACTCTACTCTACACTACTCTACACTACACTACACTACTCTACACTACTCTACTCTACACTACTCTACACTACTCTACTCTACACTACACTACACTACACTACTCTACACTACTCTACACTACACTACACTACACTACTCTACACTACACTACTCTACACTACACTACACTACACTACACTACTCGACACTACACTACTCTACACTACTCTACACTACTCTGCTCTGCTCTACACTACTCTACTCTACACTACACTACACTACACTACTCTACACTACTCTACACTACTCTGCTCTGCTCTACACTACTCTACTCTACACTACTCTACTCTACACTATACTCTACACTACTCTACTCTACACTATACTCTACACTACTCTACACTACACTACTCTACTATACACTACACTACTCTACTCTACACTACTATACTATACTATACTCTACACTACTCTACTCTACACTACACTACTCTACTCTACACTACACTACTCTACACTGCTCTACTATACTATGCTCTACACTACTCTACTCTACACTACACTACTCTACTCTACTCTGCTCTACACTACTCTACTCTACTCTACACTACACTACTCTACACTACACTACACTACACTACACTACACTACACTACACTACTATACTATACTATACACTACTCTACACTACTCTACTCTACACTACTATACACTACTCTACACTACTCTACACTACTATACTATACTATACTCTACACTACACTACTCTACACTACACTACTCTACACTACTCTACTCTACTATACTATACTCTACACTACTCTACTATACTCTACACTACTCTACACTACTCTACTCTACTCTACTCTACACTACTCTACACTACTCTACACTACTCTACTCTACACTACTCTACACTACACTACACTACTCTACTATACTCTACACTACTCTACTCTACTCTGCTCTACACTACTCTACTCTACTCTACACTACACTACACTGCTCTGCTCTACACTACTCTACACTACACTACACTACTCTACACTACACTACACTACTCTACTCTACACTACTCTACACTACACTACACTGCTCTGCTCTACTCTACTCTACTCTACACTACACTACTCTACACTACACTACACTACTCTACACTACTCTACACTACTATACACTACTCTACTCTACACTACTCTACTCTACACTACACTACACTACTCTACACTGCTCTGCTCTACACTACTCTACACTACACTACACTACACTACACTACACTACTCTACACTACTATACACTACTCTACTCTACACTACTCTACTCTACACTACTATACTATACTCTACACTACTCTACTCTACACTACTCTACTATACTCTACACTACTCTACACTACTCTACTCTACACTACACTACTCTACACTACTCTACTCTACTCTACACTACTCTACACTACACTACTCTACACTACTCTACACTACACTACTATACTATACTATACTATACTCTACACTACTCTACACTACTCTACTATACTATACTCTACACTACTCTACTCTACTCTACTCTACTCTACTCTACACTACACTACACTACTCTACACTACTCTACACTACTCTACTATACTATACTATACTATACTCTACACTACTCTACTCTACACTACACTACACTACTCTACACTACTCTACTATACACTACTCTACTCTACTCTACACTATACTATACTATACTATACTATACTCTACACTACTCTACTCTACACTACTCTACACTACTCTACTATACACTACTCTACACTACACTACTCTACTATACTCTACACTACTCTACACTACTCTACTCTACACTACACTACACTACTCTACACTACACTACTCTACACTACTCTACACTGCTCTGCTCTACACTACTCTACTCTACACTACACTACACTACTCTACACTACTCTACACTGCTCTGCTCTACACTACTCTACTCTACTCTACACTACTCTACACTACTCTACTCTACACTACACTACTATACTATACTCTACACTACTCTACTCTACACTACTCTACACTACTCTACACTACTCTACTCTACACTACTCTACTCTACACTACACTACTCTACACTACACTACTCTACTCTACTCTACTCTACACTACTCTACACTACTCTACACTACTCTACACTACACTACTCTACTCTACTCTACACTACTCTACACTACACTACTTTACTCTACACTACACTACACTACACTACTCTACACTACTCTACACTACACTACTCTACACTACACTACACTACTCTACTCTACTCTACTCTACACTACTCTACACTGCTCTGCTCTACACTACTCTACTCTACACTACACTACTCTACACTACTCTACACTGCTCTGCTCTACACTACTATACTCTACACTACTCTACTCTACACTACACTACTCTACTCTACACTACTCTACTCTACTCTACACTACTCTACACTACACTACTATTCTATACTCTACACTACTATACTCTACACTACTCTACTCTACTCTACACTACTCTACTCTACTCTACACTACACTACTCTACACTACTCTACACTACTCTACACTACTCTACACTACTCTACTCTACACTACTCTACTCTACACTACACTACTCTACTCTACTCTACTCTACACTACTCTACACTACACTACTCTACACTACTCTACTCTACTCTACACTACTCTACTCTACTCTACACTACTCTACACTACTATACTATACTCTACACTACTCTACACTACTCTACTCTACACTACTCTACACTACTCTACACTACTCTACACTACACTACTCTACACTACTCTACACTACTCTACACTACACTACTCTACACTACTCTACACTACTCTACTCTACACTACTCTACTCTACACTACTCTACACTACTCTACACTACTCTACACTACTCTACTCTACTCTACACTACTCTACTCTACACTGCTCTGCTCTACACTACTCTACTCTACACTACACTACACTACTCTACACTACTCTACACTGCTCTGCTCTACACTACTCTACTCTACTCTACACTACTCTACACTACTCTACTCTACACTACACTACTATACTATACTCTACACTACTCTACACTACTCTACACTACTCTACACTACTCTACTCTACACTACTCTACTCTACACTACACTACTCTACACTACACTACTCTACTCTACTCTACTCTACACTACTCTACACTACTCTACACTACTCTACACTACACTACTCTACTCTACTCTACTCTACACTACACTACTCTACTCTACACTACACTACACTACACTACTCTACACTACTCTACACTACACTACTCTACACTACACTACACTACACTACACTACACTACTCTACTCTACTCTACTCTACTCTACTCTACACTACTCTACACTGCTCTGCTCTACACTACTCTACTCTACACTACACTACTCTACACTACTCTACACTGCTCTGCTCTACACTACTATACTCTACACTACTCTACTCTACACTACACTACTCTACTCTACACTACTCTACTCTACTCTACACTACTCTACACTACACTACTATTCTATACTCTACACTACTATACTCTACACTACTCTACTCTACTCTACACTACTCTACACTACTCTACTCTACTCTACACTACACTACTCTACACTACTCTACACTACTCTACACTACTCTACACTACTCTACACTACACTACTCTACTCTACTCTACTCTACACTACTCTACACTACTCTACTCTACACTACTCTACTCTACTCTACTCTACTCTACACTACTCTACTCTACTCTACACTACTCTACACTACACTACACTACTATACTATACTCTACACTACTCTACTCTACACTACTCTACACTACTCTACACTACTCTACACTACACTACTCTACACTACTCTACACTACTCTACACTACTCTACTCTACACTACTCTACTCTACTCTACTCTACACTACTCTACACTACTCTACACTACACTACACTACTCTACTCTACTCTACACTACTCTACTCTACTCTACTCTACTCTACTCTACACTACTCTACTCTACTACTACACTACTCTACTCTACTCTACTCTACTCTACTCTACTCTACTCTACTCTACTCTACTCTACTCTACTCTACTCTACTCTACTCTACTCTACTCTACTCCCGTCTCTGTCCTAACAGAGCCTCTTTTTGTGTTTATCTTTCTATCTCTTGCTCTCTCCTCTCTCTGTTTATCACTTACACATTCATTCTCTCCCCCTCTCCCCCCTCCCCCTCCCCCTCTCCCTCTCCCTCTCCCTCCCTCCCTCCCTCTCCCTCCCTCCCCCAGGTATGGTCGTCTGCGTGGTTGGAACGTGCTGTATGTGTGTGGGACTGATGAGTACGGCACCGCTACAGAGAACAAGGCCCGTGAGGAAGGTCTGACACCACAGCAGATCTGTGATAAGTACCATGCTGTCCACGCCTCCATCTACCAGTGGTTCCAGGTCGACTTCGACTTCTTTGGCCGCACCACCACAAAGAAACAGACTGAGTGAGTACCAGTAGTAGAACTTCATGTTAGTCTTTGGATCATATAGGAGGATTCAGCACCTGATCTAAGTCTATACACTGAGTAGACAAAACATTAGGAACACCTGCACTTTCCATGACATAGACTGACCAGGTGAATCCAGGTGAAAGCTATGATCTCTTATTGATGTCACTTGTTAAATCCACTTCCATCAGTGTAGATGAAGGGGAGGAGACAGGTTAAAGAAGGATTTTTAAGCCTTGAGACAATTGAGACATGGATTGTGTATGTGTGCCATTCAGAGGGTGAATGGGCAAGACAAAAGATTTAAGTGCCTTTGAGCGGGGTATGGTAGTAGGTGCCATGCGCACCGGTTTGTGTCAAGAACTGCAACGCTGCTGGGTTTTTCACGCTCAACAGTTACCCGTGTGTATCAAGAATGGTCCACCACCCAAAGGACATCCAGCCAACTTCACACAACTGTGGGAAGCATTGGAGTCAACATAGGCCAGCATCCCTGTGGAACACTTTTGACACCTTGTAGAGTCCATGCCTCGATGAATTGAGGCTGTTCTGGGGGGGGTACATACATTGGGAGTGTGGTAGCTAGACATGGTACATACATTGGGAGTGTGGTAGCTAGACATGGTACATACATTGGGAGTGTGGTAGCTAGACATGGTACATACATTGGGAGTGTGGTAGCTAGACATGGTACATACATTGGGAGTGTGGTAGCTAGACATGGTACATACATTGGGAGTGTGGTAGCTAGACATGGTACATACATTGGGAGTGTGGTAGCTAGACATGGTACATGCATTGGGAGTGTGGTAGCTAGACATGGTACATACATTGGGAGTGTGGTAGCTAGACATGGTAGATACATTGGGAATGTGGGAGCCAGACATGGTACATACATTGGGAATACATTGGGAGTGTGGTAGCTAGACATGGTACATACATTGGGAGTGTGGTAGCAAGACATGTTAAAGGGGGCTGAAACACGGCTTCTGCTTCTGCTGTTAAAACATGGATTGAACATATCAAAACTGTTGTGTGAGTTCATTTTCTTCAGGGTTTGTACGGGTGCTTGAAAACCTTGAAAGTGCTTGAATTTTATTTGTGAATAAGTGCATGAACCCTGTTCCTTCTCTATCTCTCTCTCTCAGGATAGCCCAGAACATCTTCTGGCGTCTCCATGAGCGAGGCTTCCTACTTGAAGACATTGTGGAGCAGCTGCGCTGCGAGGCTTGCCAGCGTTTTCTAGCTGACCGCTTCGTGGAGGGAACATGTCCCTTCTGTTCTTACCCAGAGGCACGAGGGGACCAGTGTGACAAGTGTGGCAAGCTTATCAACGCTGTGGAGCTACGGGTGAGTGGATGGAGAGACCTTTTATAAGGGGCACGTTCCACAGCTAAGGAGAGACGACGCAACAACCAATGGTTACGTGCCATGTCATCGCCTGGCAGATTGCTATAACATATGATGTGGTTACCTGATAATTAAAATACCTATCCAGGCGTTGTAAGATCTGTCAGGCGTCAGCAATGTGTAAGCTCTGGAATGTGGCCATTATCTATCATTAATCAATGAATCAATCAATGGAGTTTACCTGATCCAGCCAGACCTGGGTTGAATACTTTCAAATACTTTTGCTGCGCTTGGTTTAGTTTTCCTGGTACAATGGAAGGAACCAATGGAATAGTCCCAAACGTCTGAACCCATTATGAGACAACGTCAAGGAGACTGTAACTAAGAATGAAAAGACAACGTCAAGGAGACTGTAACTAAGAATGAAAAGACAACGTCAAGGAGGCTGTAACTAAGAATGAAAAGACAACGTCAAGGAGGCTGTAACTAAGAATGAAAAGACAACGTCAAGGAGACTGTAACTAAGAATGAAAAGACAACGTCAAGGAGACTGTAGCTAAGAATGAAAAGACAACGTCAAGGAGACTGTAACCAAGAATGAAAAGACAACGTCAAGGAGACTGTAGCTAAGAATGAAAATCCACACAAACTTTTCTGAGGATGACCAGATTTAGTGTAGGAGGAATTCTATAGCCTACTAATATTTCAATCACAATGACTCAATGAACAGAGCGACTCATCCACATTCTATCCGTCCCAAGCGGAACCAAAATGTCAATAACACCTATCGTTTAATTAGCATCACTCTGCTTGGCCAAAACAATAGAACAAAATGTATAAAACTTCACAATCTAATCAACACAATGATAGGAGCGCACATCTGGGCTGTTCCCGCTTTGAAATGAAATGACGCACAGCAACTCTGTAAAGAGAAATCCACGTACAGGAAAGACATCAAAATGTTCATCTGTTTATGAGCTATTGAAGGAATACAAACATGACAATTACATTCAGATGGTTACATTCAGATAGTTACATTCATTTAGTAAATTCAAGTTTCATCAGTCTTCACATCTCTGAGGGCGTCAGTAACCCCGGGGCGCCGTGGGAACGTCCCACCCCGGAGGCGCCAGCAAGTCGCCGACGCAAGGGTCACCCTCTTTCCCACTACAAGGCCTTAGTGATGGAATCTCTCTCTCCTCTGCTACAAGGCCTTAGTGATGTGACCTCTCTCTCCTCCACTACAAGGCCTTAGTGATGGAATCTCTCTCTCCTCTCTCTCCTCCACTACAAGGCCTTAGTGATGTGACCTCTCTCTCCTCTGCTACAAGGCCTTAGTGATGTGACCTCTCTCTCCTCCGCTACAAGGCCTTAGTGATGTGACCTCTCTCTCCTCTGCTACAAGGCCTTAGTGATGTGACCTCTCTCTCCTCCACTACAAGGCCTTAGTGATGTGACCTCTCTCTCCTCTGCTACAAGGCCTTAGTGATGTGACCTCTCTCTCCTCCACTACAAGGCCTTAGTGATGTGACCTCTCTCTCCTCCGCTACAAGGCCTTAGTGATGTGACCTCTCTCTCCTCTGCTACAAGGCCTTAGTGATGTGACCTCTCTCTCCTCCACTACAAGGCCTTAGTGATGTGACCTCTCTCTCCTCCACTACAAGGCCTTAGTGATGTGACCTCTCTCTCCTCCACTACAAGGCCTTAGTGATGTGACCTCTCTCTCCTCCACTACAAGGCCTTAGTGATGTGACCTCTCTCTCCTCTGCTACAAGGCCTTAGTGATGTGACCTCTCTCTCCTCTGCTACAAGGCCTTAGTGATGTGACCTCTCTCTCCTCCGCTACAAGGCCTTAGTGATGTGACCTCTCTCTCCTCTGCTACAAGGCCTTAGTGATGTGACCTCTCTCTCCTCCACTACAAGGCCTTAGTGATGTGACCTCTCTCTCCTCCGCTACAAGGCCTTAGTGATGTGACCTCTCTCTCCTCTCTCTCCGCAGGAGCCTACATGTAAGGTGTGTAGTCAGACTCCTGTAGTCCAATCCTCCAAACACCTGTTCCTGGACCTGCCCAAGGTATGCGCACACAGTCACATTTTTCAAAGTTCCCACCATGTTAGTATGTCACTAAGGCCACATAATATATTCATAAGCTATGATTTTATAGGTGTTTAAACTAAGGTGCTTGTTTAACTCTCTCTCTCTCTCTCTTATCTCTGCCTCTCTCTCTCTCTCTCTCTCTTATCTCTGCCTCTCTCTCTCTCTCTCTCTCTCTCCCTCTCTTATCTCTGCCTCTCTCTCTCTCTCATCTCTGCCTCTCTCTCTCTCTCTCTCTCTCTCTCCCTCTCTTATCTCTGCCTCTCTCTCTCCCTCTCTCTCTCTCTTATCTCTGCCTCTCTCTCTCTCTCTCTCTCTCCCTCTCTTATCTCTGCCTCTCTCTCTCTCTCCCTCTCTTATCTCTGCCTCTCTCTCTCTCTCTCGCTCTCTCTCGCTCTCTGTCTCTGTCTCTCTCTCCCTTTCTTACCTCTCCCTCTCTCTGCCTCTCCCTCTCTGCCTCTCTCCCTCTCTGCCTCTCTCCCTCTCTGCCTCTCTCCCTCTCTGCTGCTCTCCCTCTCTGCCTCTCTCCCTCTCTGCCTCTCCCCCTCTCTCCCTCTCTGCCTCTCCCCCTCTCTGCCTCTCCCCCTCTCTCCCTCTCTGCCTCTCCCTCGCTCTCTGCCTCCCTCTCTCCCTCTCTGCCTCTCCCTCTCTTTCTCTCTCATATATACCACTCTGTCTCTCTGGTCAGTTGGAGGCTGAGTTGGAGCAGTGGCTGGAGAGGTCTACTGGGGCAGGAGACTGGACAGCCAACGCCAAACAGATCACCAGGTCCTGGGTGAGAGACGGACTCAAACCCCGCTGCATCACCAGAGACCTGAAGTGGGGAACCCCCGTACCTCACCCCGACTTCTCTGATAAGGTACCAGACACACTCAACTTCAGTACTTCTCTCTCCCTCTCCCCCTCTCTCTCCCTCTCCCTCTCCCTCTCCCTCTCCCTCTCCCTCTCCCCCTCTCCCTCTCCCTCTCTCTCTCTCGCCCCTCCCTCCTTGTTCAGGAATTGATCATCATCCTCTTCTTCCTTCTCTAGGTGTTCTACGTGTGGTTTGATGCTCCTATTGGTTACCTGTCCATCACAGCCAACTACACTGACCAATGGGAGAAGTGGTGGAAGAACCCACAGCAGGTACTGTGTGTCTACCAATCAGGTCATACTCTGTGATGTTTACTCCTCCCAGCTATAGACTTCAGTTCTACAGCATCATAGTCTCTTTAAACCCAGTGGATCAACTCCTCCCAGCTATAGACTTCAGTTCTACAGCATCATAGTCTCTTTAAACCCAGTGGATCAACTCCTCCCAGCTATAGACTTCAGTTCTACAGCATCATAGTCTCTTTAAACCCAGTGGATCAACTCCTCCCAGCTATAGACTTCAGTTCTACAGCGTCATAGTCTCTTTAAACCCAGTGGATCAACTCCTCCCAGCTATAGACTTCAGTTCTACAGCATCATGGTCTCTTTAAACCCAGTGGATCAACTCCTCCCAGCTATAGACTTCAGTTCTACAGCGTCATAGTCTCTTTAAACCCAGTGGATCAACTCCTCCCAGCTATAGACTTCAGTTCTACAGCATCATAGTCTCTTTAAACCCAGTGGATCAACTCCTCCCAGCTATAGATGGTGGTCACTATACCCATTCCTGAAGAGCTACAGGATGTGCTGCATTTTGTTCCAGCACTAGCTAACATACCAAGTTCTTATCAGACCGCGGTTAGCTCAGTCAGGGGTGTTTAATGCTGAACACAATCCTTCAGACATTGCAGCCATCCAGGACTGAATTGCTGATATGTCCAGACATGTTTGGATCTGTAATTTGCGTGTCTGCCACCAGGTGGAGCTGTAGAGCTATGGCAGGTGTCTACCATTTAATATCATACTGCATCGACCAGTTTCCCGGACCCAGGTTAAATTTACTGCTGGGCTTAAAAGCTGATGTCATACTATATATTATGTTTGATATGATGTTAGAAGATGATATCAAACATGTAATTCCTTAATCTCATCCACCAGCTGGCTCTCTCTCTCTCTCATGTGGTAGTAATTGAGCCTGGGGATGATGTTAGTCATTCCTGTGTCCTGTGCTATAATTAAGCAATAAGGCCTGAGGGGGTGTGGTATATGGCCAATATACCACGGTTAAGGGCTGTTCTTATGTACGTTGCAACGCAGAGTGCCTGGATACAGCCCTTAACCGTGGTATAATGGCCATATATCACAAAACCCCAAGGTGCCTTATTGCTATTATAAACTGGTTACCAACGTAATTAGAGCAGTATAAATAAATGTTTTGTTAACCTGTGGTATACAGTCTGATATACCACGGCTGTCAGCCAATCAGCATTCAGGGCTCTAACCAACCAGTTTATAATTGCATTTTATTTCTGTATTTGACCACAAGCTGTATAACGTCATGTAATTCCTGTATTCTACCACCAGGTGGCTCTATAACGTCATGTAATTCCTGTATTTTACCACCAGGTGGAGATCTATAACATGTAATTCCTGTATTCTACCACCAGGTGGAGCTGTATAATTTCATGGCCAAGGATAACGTTCCGTTCCACAGTGTGGTGTTCCCCTGCTCGCTACTGGGAGCACAGGACAACTATACACTGGTCAACCACCTGGTAGCTACAGGTAACACACACACACACATAGAGGCATACACACACACAGGGCTTTAGTGTTGGTGAAACTTGAAATCCCTAATGATATTGCAGACAATACAATTATATTTAGATATTTCATTTTTTTTTATTCTAGCACTGTGATCGTTGACTTCATGTTAAGCTGTTGCTCCCTAGTTGAATCCACTTGAATTGTTAGTCGCTCGGGATAAGATCAACTAAAGCACTCTGTGGTGTTTTCTCTCAGAGTACCTGAACTACG